>NW_028173788.1:0-12500 GCF_963971535.1 Notolepis coatsorum | reverse complement strand
ATGGCTCATTGATAACCTGAATTGTCAACACTGAGGTGTCTGTGTGTATGTGTGTGTGTGTGTGTGTGTGTGTGTGTGTGTGTGTGTGTGTGTGTGTGTGTGTGTGTGTGTGTGTGTGTGTGTGTGTGTGTGTGTGTGTGTGTGTGTGTGTGTGCGTGCGTGCGTGCGTGCGTGCGTGCGTGCGTGCGTGCGTGCGTGCGTGCGTGCGTGCGTGCGTGCGTGCGTGCGTGCGTGCATGTCTGGGTCTCTTAATATGTCATGATGTGCTCTGTCCTTGTGTCCATGGCTGTAGTGTATCCCTACTATGTCTATGTGCTTTTGTTTGTGTTTTTATTCTAATGTTATTTATCTTGATTTTATTCTGTTTTTATTGCTAACCCTTTTTCACACAGGATTTTGGCCACAACAATTTTTGACCCCTTCAGAAGCATTTATATAGAAATGTTAAGATAAATGAATATACCGTGATACAAGTATATACCGTTACCGTCTATGCTTCAAATCATACCGTGATATACATTTTAGACCATACTGTCCATCCAGCCCTACACTGTAACAAATAAATGTTTTTTTACGGGAAATACAAATACAGTAAAGTACCTTTTATCAAAATATTAACCATTAAATAAAGTATATTGCTAGCCAATGTACAATCAATTGACAATAAACTGGATGACATCCGAGCAAGGATTCAATATCAAAGAGACGTTAGGGACTGCAACGTCCTCTGCTTCACCGAGACATGGCTAACACCGGACGTCCCAGATCACGCAATTCAACCAGCGGATCACTTCTTTATCCATCGCAAGGATCGTCATCAGAGTCCGGTAAACAACGTGGAGGAGGTATTGCCTTCATGTTTAACAAAAATTGGAGCGATCCAACTAACGTGAAGGAATTATCCAACCACTGCTCCCCAGAACTGGAATATATAACCATCAAGTGTCGTCCTTTCTTCCTCCCGAGGGAGTTAACGGCGATCGTCCTGATCGGAGTGTATATTCCACCGCAAGCCAGCAACAAGGTTGCGCTCTCCAGACTACACGACGAGGTAAATAGAATACAAGTGGCTAACGTTAACGCCGCCATTGTGGTGCTGGGAGATTTCAATAGCGCCAATCTGAGAAAGGTATTGCCTGACTTCTATCAGCATGTGACTTGCAACACCAGAGGCGGTAACATCCTAGATCACTGTTACACGCAATTTAAAGGTGGCTACAAGGCTCATTCTGATAGTGGCTTTGGTAAATCAGATCACGCGTCCATTTTTCTTTCACCAAAGTACAAACAGAGAATTAAAAGTACTCCCGTAGTCTCGCGAGAGGTGCAGAAATGGGATTTGACGTCAGAGGAGACGATCCGGTCAGTGTTTCACTACACAGATTGGAATGTGTTCCGCGACACAGATAACATTAATGTCTACACGGAGACAGTGCTGGACTATGTTTGTACTAGGGTGAAAGAAACAATCCCCACTACCAAAATGAAAGTTTACCCAAATCAAAAACCCTGGGTAGACAAATCCGTCCGTGAAGCTCTGAGAGAGCGCACCAAAGCATACAACGACGGCCTAGTGGCAGGCAACATGAATGACCACAAGGTGGCGCGATACAACGTAAGGAGGACAGTGTCAGAGGCCAAACGGCGCTACAGGGATAAAATTGAACTCCAATTTGAAAGAGCTGACTCTAGAGCTATGTGGCAGGGGCTCAAAACGATGACAGACTACAAAGGCGCCTCCCTCAAACTGAACAGTGACATCTCCTTAGCAAATGACCTCAATACCTTCTATGCGAGGTTTGATGCTGGTAATAACAACACCAGCTCACAAGCCTCGGCAATGGGGGGGGGGGGGGTCGGCTGCTGATGGAGGCGCAGTGTTCAGGGTAACAGAGCATGAGGTGAGGCGGACCTTTAAAAAAGTGAATATCAGGAAGGCAGCAGGTCCGGACGGCATCCCCGGCCGCGTCCTAAAAGTCTGTGCCGACCAACTGGCCCCAGTATTCACTGACATATTTAACCTGTCCTTAGAACAGGCTGTCATCCCCACCTGCCTGAAGAAGTCCACTATTATCCCTGTACCCAAAAAATCCAAGCCTGCTTGCCTCAACGACTACCGCCCTGTAGCTCTCACCTCCATAGCCATGAAGTGCTTTGAGAAGCTAGTAAAGGGCTACATCTGCTCCTCCCTCCCCATCAACATGGACCCCCTGCAATTTGCATACCGCCCCAACAGGTCCACGGAGGACGCCATATCCCATGTGCTGCACACAGCAGCATCACACCTGGACAAGAGGCAGGGGAACTATGTGAGAATGCTATTCATCGACTACAGCTCGGCATTCAATACCATAGTCCCCTCCATACTCATAGCCAAGCTCAGGGACCTGGGCTTGGGCTATGACCTCTGCCAGTGGGTCTTGGACTTCCTGACTGGCAGACCCCAGGTGGTGAGAGCAGGCAACTGCACCTCCTCATCCATCACCCTCAACATAGGGGCCCCCCAGGGCTGTGTTCTGAGTCCCCTCCTCTACTCCCTGTACACACACGACTGTGTGGCTCAGCGGAGTAGCAATACAATCGTCAAATTTGCTGACGACACAGTGGTGGTGGGCCTGATCTCTGCCAACGACGAGAGGGCCTACCTGGAAGAGGTCAAGGTCCTGGCGGGATGGTGCCAGGAAAACAGCCTCTCCCTGAACGTCAGCAAAACAAAGGAGATGATTGTGGACTTCAGGAGGTCGGGGGTCAAGGACTACAGCCCCCTCAGCATCGACGGGGCACCGGTTGAGAGAGTCAACAGCTTCAAGTACCTCGGAGCCTACATATCCGAGGACTTGACATGGACCACACACATTGACAGTGTTGTGAAGAAGGCACGACAACGCCTCTACTTCCTCAGGCGCCTAAGGAAGTTCCAAGTCAGCCAGAAGATCCTTAAGAACTTCTACTCATGTACAATAGAGAGCATCTTGACCGGCAACATCACCTCCTGGTTTGGGAATAGCACTGCACAAGACCGAAGCAGACTACAAAGAGTGACACGTTCAGCCGAACGCACAATTGGAGGGGGGCTCCCCACCCTCCAGAACATTTACTACAAGCGTTGCAAGGGCAAGGCTAAGAGAATCATTAAAGACTCCAGTCACCCGAACAACTGCCTCTTTGAACTGCTGCGGTCAGGCAAGCGATACCGGAGTCTCAAGGCGAGCACAGAAAGACTCAGAAGAAGCTTCTATCCCCAGGCCATCAGGCTGCTAAACGAACAATGAATGAACACTACACAACAACAACCACCAAACGCACATAGCACACACATCCACACGCACACACCCACTTTAAACAAACACACTGTAGCACCCACTCCACACACTTTATAGCACACACCCACTTTAAACAAACACACTGTAGCACCCACTCCCCACACTTTATATTTATATTTATGGATGAAGGATTGCACTACAACTCGTACACCTTACTGTAAATTGTACCTAAAATTGTACCTCATCCCATTTCTGCTTTGCACTAGATAGTACTGTACATTAGTACACTGCATAGTATTGTGTATTGTATATTATATGGTAACTCAGAACATTGTACATATGTCTATACCGAACACTGTGACCTCATTTTCTTCTTCTAAATTCATGCTATATTATGTTATTATGTTATTTGATACTATCTTGTCTAGCACAGTCTCTGGAGCGTAACAGTAAGAAGCATTTTGTATGAAAGTATTCTGTACTTCTGTATGACAACTATTAAAGAACTTGAACTAAAGGTTGTAATCTGTAAATGTATTTGATTTCACTGTAATTTGACTGTAAGTATTTGGCAACCGTTGATGCCAGACATTTACCGTTTTCTTGCAGCTTTTTTTCTTACAGTGTACCCTAACCTAACCATAACCCTAAACTTAACCCTAACCCTAACTTAGACGTCAGGTCTCAGGAGCTAGTTGTTTTAGCGCAGCTGTCAGATGGATCCTCTACAACTCTGTCATCAACATACATTAACATGGCTGCTATCCAATGACCTAGTCCCTCCAGTGGAAGTGTGAGTTGTATAACAGCAGTGGTGGAGAAGGCATCCGGCCACATGAGATGTACAGTACAGCCTGCTACTGTACAGTACAGTTACATCACCACGGGTTCTCAACACGGGGGCCGCGGAACAACAGGGGTCATTGGGGGGGTTCCAGTGGGGTCCACAGAAAAATGTCACTATTTGACTGACAGCTCAATGAGGGGATGTATAAGAATGACGATGCTGATCATACATGTCACTCTCTCCACTGTCATCTCCCCACCTACAGTATACAGTCACGTTCTGGACTCACACCCTATGAAACGGGGGTCCCTGACACGTGATTCTATCAAATGGTCTGCAGTCTAGGGGTTAAAAAGGAAGCTTAGCACAATGAATGGAATGGCTAACCGGCACTGTCCGCTTCCATTCATTGTGCTAAGCTAGGCTAACGTGCAACCAGAGAGGAAACTGGTATCCATCTTCTCGTCTCTCTCTGGAGAAGACGGTAAGCTATTTCCCAAAATGTTGGCGTGTTCCTTTAATATCAACTCAAGAGAGACTAACGAACTGAACGGGCTGGTGAAGGAGGGATATAGCTCCGTGGTGGTCCGTAGTGGAACTGGTCAAACTAGAGGTGGTGGCAGAGAGGAGGATGAGGAAAGAGTTTAACTCTATCCTGGAAAACCCCTCCCAGCCCGTCTACGAGGAGCTAGCCAAGATGAGGAGCACGTTCAGACATAGACTTGTCCCCCCCCCCCCTGACACACACCACAAATCACCTCGGTCCGTCCTTCAAGCCAACAGCCATCAGGTTGGAGAACTAACGGCTGGAGAACTTGCTAAATACTAAAGTACTACTGTTAGGACTGACTCTTAATTACTAAACACTGCACGGTTTCTGGCACAGTGTGTTACTTACTACCATGTATACCATGAATACTATGATCAATAGAATATACTGCCATTCCACTACTATTATGTTCCACACCCCATGCTGCTATGACGCAGGCCTGCATTTCTCCAAGGGGATTAACAAAGGAACACTTGAACACAGAGAGAGAGAGAGAGAGAGAGAGAGAGAGAGAGAGAGAGAGAGAGAGAGAGAGAGAGAGAGAGAGAGAGAGAGGGAGAGAGAGAGAGAGAGAGAGAGAGGATTACATTTGACAAAGTCCTTGAGTCAGTCAGGTTCAAACCTGTGACATCGTGGGCTACATTGTAAATGCACCTCATCCCTCTGATCCACACTGAGCTGTCGCTGCCATAGCAACCTTGCTACAACACCGTGGGCCTTGGAGACAGCTGTGTTGTGGTGTGTGCCAGCGCTATCTTGGCGCCCGAGTTTCCCAGCTCCCAAAATAACCTCTCCATGCATGTGTCAATGAATGTAGGTCAAACACGCTGCTAGCTTGGCTGACGCTAGCTTGGCTGATGCTAGCTTGGCTGATGCTAGCTTGGCTAACGCTAGCCACCTGACCTCTGACCTCTCCTCACTACCTCGGTCCAAAACAAATGTGGCGGTCGGCGGAGCCGTAGGCGATGATTATTCGCCACGGTTCCGTGAGTCTGCCTCAGGGCAGCTCTGGCTGCAATTGTAGCTTACCACCACCGGTATGACTGTGTATGAATGAATAATGGACTCTGTGAAGCGCTCTGGGTGTCATGAAGAGCGCTATATAAATCCAAGCCATTATTATTATTATTATTATTAGGGAGCAGGAGTGGGAAGTTAGACACCGGTCACCATCTCTGTTGGATCGCTTACATCAAATATTTTTTTGTATCTACTTTTTCTCCCCCCTTTTTTCTGTATTTTTCTCCCATCCAAATTTAGTCGTTATGCCAATTCCCTTCCTGGTCATTGCGCACATTTTATCCCCACTTGCCGGTCTAGGGAGGGTTGATATAGATACTATCACATGTCTCCTCCGATACATGTGGAGTCAGCCAGCCGCTTCTTTTCACCTGACAGCGAGGACTCTCACTGGGGGAGCGTAACGCGTGGGAGGCTCACACTACTTCCCCCAGTTCCCTTCCTCGCTGAGCAGGCGTCCCGACCGACCTGTAGGAGTCGCTGTTTACAACGACCAGGATACACACTCCGCCGGCTTCCCACCCGCTAACACTGCCACTCGTGTTAGTATGGACGACCAACCAAGCCGGAGGCACCGCTGACAGCTGGATTCGATAGCAGTGTCTCTGCGGTGGTTGGCAGGCGCTTAGTCCACTGCGCTACGCAGCCGCGCCGCTTACATCACTTTCCATTGAGAAACTGGGGTTAGGGATGGAGAGAGAGAAGGGTTGGTACTTAGTTTCTCTTGTGATGCTGGTGAGATTTTTCTGTGGCAGCTTTTCACACAACGAGACTTCCAGACCATCTTTGAACCCAAACATCCAACACACACGCACGCACGCACGCACGCAAACACACACACACACACACGCACGCACGCACGCACGCACGCACGCACGCACGCACGCACGCACGCACGCACACACACACACACACACACACACACACACACACACACACACACACACACACACACACACACACACACACACACACACACACACACACACACACCTTTCTTACAGACCATTTCAGTGTTAAAATCAAATGTCAGACGATTGTCAATAATGGAACCGAGATATTTACAAGTGGTCACCAAATCCACTGCCATTCATGAGACTACTCTGAGGAGCTAGTGAAGATCGTCTCAAATCAATGCACATGTCTTTAGTCTTTGTGACATTTAGTTGTACGAATGCCTCTTCGCACCAGGACACAAAGTAATCTACAACTGGTTCCATGGCTGGCCTCATTGTCACTCAAGAGACTAACAATTACAGAATCATCTGCAAATGTTACGGTGTGTCTATTTGCATGTTGACTTCTACAGTCATTAGTATACAGGATATACAAGAGTGGGGAAAGAACACAATCTTCTTGGGGTGAGCCAGTGGATGATGTTAGTTCACCAGACAATTCCCCATTCACCCACCCTATGTGTGAGAAAATCAAGAACCCAACCAATAATAGCTGAGTCTAAGCCAAAGTTGTTAACACATTTTCCAACTAGTATGGCTGAATGGTGTTAAAGGCTGATGAGAAGTCAACAAAAAGCAGCCTAGCATGTTTCTTGCTGACATCAAACATTTTTTTTCTTACGTTTTTTTCTCCCATTTTCTATTTTTCTCCCATCCCAATTTCGTATCGTCCAATTCTACCCTCCCCTGTCTCGAACGCTGTTAGGCCATGCCTCCCACAAGCCGGCTGCAATGTGGACGAAGCAAGCCTTACATCACGTGTCCCCTCCGATACTCGAGGAGGCAGCCGTCGCATCTTTTCACCTGCACAGCGCGATTTCTCAGCGTCGGGGGTCTGCGTGGGAGGGACACGCCGCCCCCATCGCTTCCTGATTCTGCTGCACAGGCGCACCAACCGACCTGTAGGAGTCGCTGTCCACAACGTCCGATCTCCACCCATCAGCTTCCCACCCCCTAATACTGGCAATTGTATTAGTATGAACGACCAGCCAAGCTGATAGCAATGCGGAGAGCTGGGCTCAAACCCAGCGTCTCCTGCATTGGTGGCGAGCGCCTTGCCCACTACACCACATAGCCGCCCAAACATTTGTTTTTTTCTTTAAAAAAAAAGAAATATTATATCTTGCAGCATATTTTTTAGTTTTTCTTTCTTATATTAAAATATATTTCATTTTTAAGAATTTGTAAAGGATAGGCAAAAATAAGCATGTGCTTCAGCCTATTCCTTTTTTTTGGTGGTCGTTCATTTTGGATTTTGTGTGTGAGCTTGCCTTATTATGTACATTTGTGATTTTCTATATATATATATATATATATTTTTTTTGCAAGTCCACACAGGTATTTTTGATTTGTCTGTAAATAAGACCGTAAAATAAAAAACGTCATTCATTCATTCACTTCCAGGTGTTTGAATAGAAGGTTCAATAAGGTGATGGTAGCATCAGTCACTCTTCTCATAGCCCTGTATGCAAATTGCAAAGGGTCCAGGCAACATTATTATATATATAATATATATAACACATCTTTCTTCATTAGAGAGAGATAACATGTCAAAAATGCAAATCAAGTCACTTTGCTTTGATTTCTGGCACGTTAGACGTTTTTCTTGATATCCGATTTTAGTATCGGGGGGAAATTCTCAGATACTACATTTTAGCCTGATGTCGGACCCATATCCGGTACCAGTATTGGTGAATATCCAACCCTAATATGGTTTACACAACCCCCCTCAAAAGACACAAAAAGACACGCTATATAGGCTGTAGTTCACGTTTAATTAATTTACATGGTCAAAAAAAGGCTCGACTGGCCACCTACCCCGATGTGGTAATATGTAATTATAACCAATACTTCTCATGTCGCATCAATCAGTGTCTGACCCACCGGGCCTCAGAGAGCGCCATGACACAGCAGCCTGCCGGCTATTACTGTCGGTCACTGGGTCATAAACCACAAGCTTCTAATCTAATGTATCAGTGGCTACTGTACGGGTCACTGGGTGCCATGCTACTGAAAAACACAGTTTTTTTAGTTCGTTTTTTTTGTTCTTTTTTTGTGTTCTTTTTTTTGCATTCGTTTTTTTTCGTTCGTTTTTTTTGCATTTTCGTTTTCGTTCGTTCTTTTTTGCTTTTTTTGTGTTTTCGTTTTAGTTCGTTCGTTTTTTTTGCGTTTTTGTTTTAGTTAGTTCATTTTTTTGCGTTTTTTTTATTCGTTATTTTTTGTGTTCTTTTTTTTGCATTCTTTTTTTTGCGTTATTTTTTTGTTCGTTTTCGTTTTAGTTCGTTCGTTTTTTTTGCGTTTTTTTTTTCGTTTTAGTTCGTATATTTTTTTGCATTCGTTTTTTTTCATTTGTTTTTTTTCGTTTTTGTTTTAGTTCGTTCGGTTTTTTGCGTTAGTTTTTTTGCGTTTTCGTTTTAGTCAGTTCAGCCAGTTAGTTAGTTTAGCCAGCCTCCTCTTTCTGATGTAATATCCAGTGACTCTCATCCTGTGACTCTTGACTCTCATCCGGAGCAGCGTACCACCTCAATGTGTAGAGCAAGGCACTAACAATGCTAGGGTTAGAGGTTCCATTCCCTGTGTAGCTCAGTGGGTAGAGCAAGGCACTAACGCTGCCAGGGTTAGGGGTTCCATTACTTTGTGTAGCTCAATGTGTAGAGCAAGGCACTAACGCTGCCAGGGTTAGGGGGTTCCATTACCCTGTGTAGCTCAATGTGTAGAGCAAGGCACTAACAATGCCAGGGTTAGAGGTTCCATTACCCTGTGTAGCTCAATGTGTAGAGCAAGGCACTAACAATGCCAGGGTTAGGGGTTCCATTCCCTGTGTAGCTCAGTGGGTAGAGCAAGGCACTAACAATGCCAGGGTTAGAGGTTCCATTACCCTGTGTAGCTCAATGTGTAGAGCAAGGCACTAACGCTGCCAGGGTTAGAGGTTCCATTACCCTGTGTAGCTCAGTGGGTAGAGCAAGGCACTAACAATGCCAGGTTAGAGGTTCCATTACCCTGTGTAGCTCAATGTGTAGAGCAAGGCACTAACGCTGCCATGGTTAGGGGTTCCATTACCCTGTGTAGCTCAGTGGGTAGAGCAAGGCACTAACAATGCCAGGGTTAGAGGTTCCATTACCCTGTGTAGCTCAGTGGGTAGAGCAAGGCACTAACAATGCCAGGGTTAGGGGTTCCATTACCCTGTGTAGCTCAGTGGGTAGAGCAAGGCACTAACAATGCCAGGGTGAATGAATGAATGAATGAAAACTTTATTTAACAGATTGCAGAATGGGTACAATACAGTACGGCTCAATACACACCATTGTTAAGGGGATGCAGACCAGAGAAAGACTTTTGTCTTGTTTACATCAGGGTCCCCCATTTTCAATTCATAGTGACATTTATGACATACACAACATACATGACATTTATAGCATAGGGACCTACATGACATACAGGTATATAGTACTGTTACATTTGTGACATATATGATATGCAAATATAGAGTAATGTTACCCAGAGATCCTAACAGAGATTATATACATATGATGAGGAGGAGACTGTACATTAGGAGGGGGTGGGGTGGTGGGAGAAAATATATACATACGGTGGGAGGAGACTGTCTATTTTGGGGGGGGGGGGGGGGGGGGGGGTTGGACCTTTAACGGTGGCCAATTTCGAATTGCAGCCTCCCGTAGGTGCTCTTTAAGGGCGGTTTTGAATGTGGGTAGGGATTCACATCATTTTACGGCTGTGGGTAGGGCGTTCCACATTGATGTGGCATAAATGCGAAACGTGTTTAGTCCCTTGTTTGTGCCGAATCTGGGTTGAACATGATTTGTGGAGCTCCCTCTGGTGTTGTGATCGTGGTATTCACTGACCTTGGGAAGTATTTCGACATGTACATGGGCACCTGTGTGGTGTAGTGTATCTTGTAGACCAGGCCATTGCAAGTTGCTGTACTCTGTCGTCTACCCTAAGCCATCCTAGGTAGTCAAAGGTTAGGGGTTCCATTCCCTGTGTAGAATAAGAAACTAACACTGGCTGGATTAAGGGCTCCATTTCCCTGGGTAGTTCAACGGGGTAGAGCAAGGCACGTCTACTTAAGGGAGAGTTATCATTTACCGAACACGTCTCTCGTTCCCACAGCGGATGATAAAGAGGGACCGTTTCCGTTCTGAGCCTCGCAGTGTCAGACACTGTGCTACATGTTCCTGGAACAATTAGTCCATGTTCTCCACGTGCTTTCATCTGCTGACTGAACGCCATAACGTACTGTATATACTGTACCGAGTCAAGCTCCCCACACGTCTCCGGGGGGGGACCCCTCCTACACAGAGAGCAGCGGGGGGGGGGGGGCTCCATCAACACATTGAAGTTAACACACACACACACACACACACACACACACACACACACACACACACACACACACACACACACACACATCGACACATTAAAGACACGTAGCACTCCTGGGGGAACCTTTCTCCCTGGTTAAGCAAAACCCATATAGTTAACACACACACACACACACACACACACACACACACACACACACACACACACACACACACACACACACACAGACACACACACACACACACACACACACACACACACACACACACACACACACACACACACACACACACACACAAACACACACACACACACACCGGGGACAGACGCACACCGCTGAACCCCAAAGTGAAGCGCACAGGGGATGCAGTTCTCCATCAGAGTTCCCCGCGCCGCAGCGCCGCTGTCCCGTCCCATTTGCAGCACGTCGTCTCCTCAGGGTCCGCCTCCCCCCCCCCCCCCCGCCCAGGAAACCAAGAGCGGCGGAGGAGGAGGGGCCCCCGGCCCCCCCACTAACTAACGAGTCCCTGACGGAGCGGAGCTGCTTAGCGTTTGAAAGCCGCGCGTGAATTATTGAAGGCGGGTTGAAAGATGTTCTGTGACATTTACCTCTGTTTCAGAAGCTCAGCTGTCACCGCGGGGCGTGTCGGCTCTTTGATGACGCAAGCGAAGCGTGTGAGTGTGTGTGTGTGTGTGTGAGCGTGTGTGTGTGTGTGTGTGTGTGTGTGTGTGTGTGTGTGTGTGTGTGTGTGTGTGTGTGTGTGTGAGTGTGTGTGTGTGTGTGTGTGTGTCTGTGTCTGTGTGGCGTGTCCGTGTGTGTGTGTGTGTGTGTGTGTGTGTGTGTGCGTGCGTGTGTGTGTGTGTGTGTGTGTGTATATGTGTGTTTGCATTACAGTGTGTGTGTGTGTGTTTGCATTTACAGTGTGTGTGTGTGTGTGTTCATGTGAGTGTTTGAATGCGTTACCTACACCATTGTGTGTGAGTGCGTGCATAATGCCTGTGTGTAAGTGTGAGTGTGTGTGTGTGTGACCCAGAGATGCGCACGTGTGCATAACGAAGACACATGCAATACAAACACAAACACACACGTTCACAGACAGACACACATACAGTATTGGGTGTGCACATATTGTGCAATTCATATACTTGCTTGACCCTTGCACACACAAACACACACACACACACAGACACAGACACACGTGCACCACACACACACACACACACACACGCGCATGCATGTGCACACAGATACACAGACACACACACACACTCTTACATCCCACTCACGTATTATCAGACACAAGCCGCCAGTCATACTATCTATGCGTGAGTTATGATGGCTTCAAATCAATTTCACCAAGCGCCCCTCGCACATCAGGCACGATAACCAATCAGAGACATCAAAAGGCACATCAAGAGCTTCAGACCGGCTGTGGAGCCAATGGGAAGAGACAGCTGGGCCCCATGCAAACCCCTTCAGACTAATAACCTTCACACCCTGTACTTCAGCCAATCAGAGCAGCTCGTTACACCTTTCAGCTGATCACATGGCGTATAGGCTTCTTGCCCCCCGATGGGGT
>NW_028173789.1:141861-195820 GCF_963971535.1 Notolepis coatsorum | reverse complement strand
TTTGCAGTTCGGGGATGGACAGGACATGCGCCATGTAGCGCGGGTGTTGCATCTCTAGTTAATTTTTGTGAGAGTGCAGGCCGTCTCCTCAGCAGTTACGTTACAGGTCAACCCATTAGAGAGACATTTCTGTCCGGTATTCATGGTACAGGGCGAAACAGCGAGGGCGGGGACTGGGGCCATCGCAGGCAGCCAACAGGACCGGACACATTCCGTTTTTATAACGAAATTATCTGCCGTGCCACATATATCCACCAAAGAGCTGGACTGTTACCCAATCCCCAACTGTTAAATCAGTTGATAAATGTCTTATTATGCTACAGGCATGCTATTATATTGGAGGGGGGAGGGGGGAGGGGGGAGGGGGGGGAGGGGGGAGGAATGGGGGGGTGGACTATAAGAAGGCGACCAGAGTAATCGCAGACTATTAGGTATAATGGACTCTGCATAGTCAACAGCTTAAGAGACTGATTGATTGATGGATGGGTGGAGGGAGGGAGGGAGGGAGGGAGGGAGGGAGGGAGGGAGGGAGGGAGGGAGGGAGGGAGGGAGGGAGGGAGGGATGCAAGTCCTCTTATTAGGCTGTCGTCCTTTAACCAGAAGTGATTCTCTTAAGTCTTCACTTCAATCACTTAAAGTGATTGTTTGGGGTTTGGGAGAGCATGAGAGCTAATGCCGCCACCCAAAATCCCCACTAGGGTTCTATTTCCTGTGTAGACGTTCCACTTGTTCTGTTTAAAGGTGCACTGTACAATCCAAAGGTAAGCCAAATGGTAGCCCCCACCATTGACCACACAATAATCAGACAAATAATTGATTGTCTGAGCCTTTGATAAAGGACTTGGCAGTGATTTGTATATGGCTAGTCTGTGTATGGCACCATGGCTGTGTATGACTGTATATGGTTATATGACTGTAAGGTGTATGGATGTGTATGGCTATATATAGCTGTATGGTTGTATACAGTATATGCAGGGCTTGACATAAACTGTTTGGCTCACTAGCCACTGTGGCTAGTGGTTTTCCAAAGTCACTAGCCACTCAGCATTTTCACCAGCCAAAAATCACCACACTAAATAATTGTTTCATCAATACGTTCCCATTTTATAGCGTGATGATGAATAGGTTTAAATCAAAATGCATATGATCGGTATCATGTTCCACCGGGGCGGGGGACGTTGTTTCTGATTATTGATTACCAATAACGGCATTCGTTATTGTAGCATCATACACTGATGTGTCATGATGTCATGTATGTTGTGTATGTCATAAATGTCACTATAAATTGAAAATGGGAGACCATGATGTAAACAAGACAAACATCTTTCTCTGGTCTGCATCCCCTTAACAATTGTGTGTATTGAGCCGTACTGTATTGTACCCATTCTGCAATCTGTTAAATAAAGTTTTCATTCATTCATCGGCTGGTTGGCTATGCTAACAAGGCCTGATCAGCATGAAATCATTTGTACCTGTGGCCGGTTGGATCCCAAAAAGGATTTCCCAGTTATTGATCGCCATCTGGTAGATCGATATGTCCATTGGCTGATGCTATATTCCTTTACTGCATACTGAATTCGGCGTCGCAAAAGGTATTCCATGCAATCTGATGAAGGCATAGCTTCACGCTAACAGAAAAAGTAGGCCTGAATGAAAAAAATTAACATCTGGTGTGAAAACAAGGAGTACTCCATTCTCGAGACAGCACCACTACCAGGATCTGGCCGGTAATGCATTTTTCCGAATTGTTGTGGGAGTTGTAGTATTATGTAGTATCACTTGGATTGACTTAATTATTGACGATGCCTTTTGTAGACTACAATGTTTTTTTTTCTCATAGAAAAAAAAAAGTCACCGGGCGGCTACGTGGTGCAGTGGGCAAGGCGCTCACCACGAATACTGGAGACGCTGGGTTCGCCTGTTCGAGCCCAGCGATCCACATTGCTTTCAGTTTAGCTGGTCGTCCGTACTAATACACATTGGCAGTATTAGGGGGTGGGAAACTGATGGGTGGGGATCGGGCGTTGTGGACAGCGACTCCTACAGGTCGGTTGGTGCGCCTGCACAGTAGAATCAGGAAGCGACGGGGGCGGGGCCCCTCCAAAGCGCAGACCCCTGACGCTGAAAGATCGCTCCGCGCAGGTGAAAAGATGCGACGGCTGTTACCTCGAGTATCGGAGGGGACTCGTGCTATGTATGACTTAGTCCACATTGCAGCTGGCTTGTGGGAGGCAAGAAACAGCGTTCAAGACAGGGTAGGGTTGAATTGGATGATACGAAATTTAAAATGTGAGAAAAAGTGAAAAAAAAAATTATAATAAAGTCACCGGCCACTGTGGCCGGTAGAATGACAGATTTACCGGCCACAGCCGAATTCTACCAGCATTTGGCCGGTGGGCAGGTGTTAATGTCAAGCCCTGAGTATATGGCTATACAGTATGGTATGGCTATGACTGTACTGTGTATGGCTGTACAGGTCTATCAGCACCTCCTAGTGATCCCCAGGACCAGGCTAAAAACAAGGGGTGATCGAGCCTTCGAGGTGACAGCACCAAGGCTCTGGAACGCTCTCCCCCTGGACCTGCGAACTGCCCCCTCTGAAAACTCTTTTAAAAAACAACTAAAAACACATTTGTTCAGGCAGGCTTTTGATCACACATAGGCGCCTTTTTCTTGTCCTCACTGTTCTATAGTGTTGTTTTAATTAGTGACTCATGATTTTATCCAAATTCTTTTATTCTACTTTTTCTATCTGGTTTCACTGTTTTTAACTGCTGTTTGTCTATTGTCATTTATTTCTGATTTTGTTTTTATTGTGTTTTTATATTAACCTGTAGTGTAAAGCACCCTGTGCATTCGTGCTGTGAAGGGTGCTATATAAATAAAGGTCATTCATTCATTCATATGGCTGTATAGCATTGTATGACTGTATGACTGTGTATGGCTACTCTGTACTGTGCAGTGATCTTGCCTTACCTGCATTACTGCACAGAGGTACGGGGTAACACATACAAAACAACCATAAATACATTGACTATCCTACAAAAAAGAGCAATACGAGTAATAAACAATGCAGGATATCGGGACCACACACACACACTGTTTCTACAGTCACACATTTTTGTAAACTTTAAAACTCTGCAAGTTATGTACAAAGCAAGAAATAATCAATTACCGGTAAATGTAAGAAGCAAATTTCTGGATAAAGAGGGGGGATACAACCTCAGAGGACCATTGAACTTCAAAAAACCTGTGATGAAAACCAACCTGAAAATAATGTGTATCTCCTCTTACGGAGCCACCCTGTGGAATGGGCTACAGGATGAGCAAAAATACTGTGAAAACATAAATCAATTCAAATCTAGACTAAAAAAATCTATTTTTGATAGGTACAGAAGGGAAGAAGATCTTTAATTGCATATAAAAAAAAGAAAAGAAAAAAAGAATATGGTACTGTATTGTACGCTATATCATATCACATTATATAGTCATATTATAATTCATTTGTATATTATATTGAACTATATTTGCAGTATATGCTATTATATTATGGTACTATATTATATTGTATATATCATGTACTATATATCTCACATCACATTATATATGTGCTGTATACACTATAATTGTGTACTATATACTATTATATATACTATTATATACTGCAGGTATACTATACTGTAATGTGTACTGTAATGTGTACTATATATGTGTACTGTAATGTGTACTATATGTGTGTACTGTAATGTGTACTATATTTATCTAATATGTATGAATGTAAATGAAAAAAAAAAGAAATATAGCTGTATGACTGTATGACTGTGTATGACTGTGTATGGCTCTATGACTGAATTACTTTATGGCTGTATGGCTGTGTATGACTGTTTGGCTGTATGGCTGTATGTTCAGAGACAAAACAAATGTAGCAGCCTGTTTATATCATGTTTGACCAAAATAAATGGAACATTATAATTCCAAGGTATGGCATTAATTATTTAGATAGATCATAGAACATTATTTATTTGAGCCTACACACCCAGGGGCTTTGATCAGTGGCAGCATATCCTGCTCTCCTCTCCCTTTCCTTCCTCCCTCCTTCATCCTGCTCTCCTCTCCCTTTCCTTCCTACCTCATTCATCCTGCTCTCCTCTCCTGGAGCGAGGGATTGCGTTCTCTCTCTCTCTCTCTCTCTTTCCCCGTTTGCCTTGGCGGGGAGCTGTCGGGGTGTGAAAGTGGCTGTTATTGTTTCTAAGTGTCTCTTCCCAAAGCCAAAGTAGCGCTTTCCTAATCAGCCTCCCCCAACTGTCACGCCCAATCATATTCCGTCTAGCTAACGCGACAGCCAACAGACACACACATAGCAGCAGCAACGGCAACGACAACAACAACAACAGCAGCAGACAATCACAGATAAGAATTCCATCACTGTGGAAACAGAGTCAGATGCAGCTTAACTGGGCGCCCACCTCTTAACAGGCTAGACAACGAGTCTATTAACCTGTCACCCTTCTCCCTGCTCCCCGTTCCCAACCCGCCTGCGAGGGGTGATGGATGTTAATTGTACATAAGCCTTGTGTTAACAAGTGTATATCTGCTGCGAAACACACACGCCATTCTGTACGCTTCCTTATAAAGTACCCCATTGTTTCCCCAGGAGATGTGGGCTCCTATCTCCACCGGGGGTAATTCCTGCTATCTGCGATTTTCAAATGCTGACCCCCCCCCCCCCCAATCGATGTTATGTTTGAGAGCATTCATTCACCTCGCGCCTGTCCAAAAGCCAGAGTCGTCATTCGTCAGGAAACATAATGGATCTCCGATTAACATCGCAGAGTCAGCGTTTGGCCCTCAGCCAAGGCGACTCGAAACGCAAATTCTAACGACTTAGCAAACGTACCGCCGTTACTGTAGCGGGCAATTAGAGCAACTGTTGAAATGATCGTCTACCAGAAATAGCTATAAAACAAACAAATGAATAAATTAATTCCATTCAACAGCTCTCCCTCCCTCCTGCCCCGCTCTGCCAACCCTTTGTGCCAGTCAGCCTGGGCAGAGCCGCCCACGGGGCACCCGCGTGGCAGGGCACACGGGGGGGGGGGGGGGGGGGAGTTAGCTGAGGCAGCACTTCTCCTCACAGCACGGATCCTCACTGCCAAATCCAATTCTGTAAGCTCAGCCCTGATCTCGACCTCATTCCTCAAATGACTTGTCGTACAATCTGGGCCTACTTTGTGCGTGGGTTGATGATGGAATGCATGGTTCTAAATAATGAGGGGTAATAATTTTTGGGGGGACGCTTGGTTCAATGTCAATTTGTCCGTTGTTAGCATAACAAGGGCTTATAAATATGTACAAGCTTGTATGCCCTATACTCAAACAACTCAAACAGTGACTGCGAGTCTGTCACAAAAGGACAGTTATTTCGGTTTCAGAGATCGTAACAAAGGAGGTCTCCATTGAACCTGCAAGGAGAAATGCTTCTGGAGATACTAACACTGGTCACTGTACTGACGCCAGCTCACAGCCTGTCACATCCCAGCTCACGGCCCTGTCACATCCCAGCTCACGGCCTGTCACATCCCAGCTCACAGCCTGTCACATCCCAGCTCACGGCCTGTCACATCCCAGCTCACAGCCTGTCACATCCCAGCTCACAGCCTGTCACATCCCAGCTCACGGCCTGTCACATCCCAGCTCACAGCCTGTCACATCCCAGCTCACGGCCTGTCACATCCCAGCTCACGGCCTGTCACATCCCAGCTCACAGCCTGTCACATCCCAGCTCACAGCCTGTCACATCCCAGCTCACGGCCTGTCACATCCCAGCTCACAGCCTGTCACATCCCAGCTCACGGCCTGTCACATCCCAGCTCACGGCCTGTCACATCCCAGCTCACAGCCTGTCACATCCCAGCTCACAGCCTGTCACATCCCAGCTCACGGCCTGTCACATCCCAGCTCACAGCCTGTCACATCCCAGCTCACGGCCTGTCACATCCCAGCTCACGGCCTGTCACATCCCAGCTCACGGCCTGTCACATCCCAGCTCACAGCCTGTCACATCCCAGCTCACAGCCTGTCACATCCCAGCGCTGCTCATCCCGCCACAGCGGCTCCATCCTCTCCTGCCTCTCACACTCACCGTTCAAACAAGAGAAGCGCACGGCGGAGACGGACAGGACAGGTGTCGGTACTTACGGTCGCTGCAGTACGAGCCGCCATAGGACGTCATGGAGCAGTCGCAGGTGAAGCCCTCCCACTGTTGGAGACACACCCCCTGATTGTAGCAGGAGTCCTCCGTGCAGGTGGTACTGGGTCCTTGGGGACAGAGACACATGCAGGGTCAAAAAAGGATACATCTGACCGGTACTTTGGCTTTTTCCGCAGCCGCGCCTAATTGTGGGGGGAAACACAGGCGCTGTTCCGATTGACCGCCATTGTATTTTGCCCGTAGTAAAACTGGTGGCGGGACACTTTGTTTTGTTAGCGCATCATGTTAAGTCAAGCCATTACTTTACAACACTGACCACCATTCACCACCATTGTAAAAGTTAGCTTAGATCCGTTTTTCAGGCCTGATTCCAAGTGACCTAAAACTAAGAGGGGATGACTATATCTGGGCAACGATGGTCTTCAGTGTGATTTATTACCTGTGTTTTGTGGACAGTAATGCCACCAAACAGCAATATCGATGGTGAAAGAGCCACGCTCCGGTGTTGCAGTTTGTTCACTTTAGGTTACTGTTTTGGTCTGATGTGCGGGGTGGAGTTGAGTGAGAATGGGGGGAGGGGGGGGGGGGGGGGGGGGGTTCCTACTGCCGGCCACACCTCAGGCTCAGGCAAGAGAGGTCTGGAGAAATTAGAATATATTGTATGGGCGGCCGGGTAGCACAGTGGACTAAGCATATGTCTACCACCGCAGAGGCACTGGTATCGAATCCGGCTGTCAGCGGTGCCTCATCATACTGACACAATTGGCAGTGTCAGCGGGTGGGAAGCCGGTGGGGTGGTATCCTGGTCGTTGTAAAACAGCGACTCCTACAGGTCGGTCAGGGCGCCTGCACAGCAAGGGAAGGAACTGGTGAAGGTAGTGTGATCCTCCCATGCGTTATACACCTCACCAATGAGAGTCCGCGCTGTCAGGTGAAAAGAGGCTGCTGGCTGTCTCCAATTTATCGGAGGAAGCATGTGATAGACTTCAGGGTTCCCTAGACCGGCAAGTAGGGGGCACATGCGCGCAACTACCAGGAAGGGGAGGGGGGAATTGGCATAACAACTAAATTGGGATGGGGGAAAAATACAGAAAAATAGGAGGAGAAAAAGTAGATAAAAAAAAAAGAATATACTGTATGAAGGGCAATAAATGCATGTCAGATATTAGCATGGCATTCTAGTCAGATGTGGTGCCGTTCTCAAATGTACGTGGTCTTTAACCCTTTCACTACCACACTACCAAATTGTTAACCTTTTCACTGTGACAATACAGAAGGTTAACCATTTCACTGCCACACGACAAAGGGTTAACCCTTTCACTACCACACTAGTGAAAGGGTTAAGACACATTTTCAGATACAATGGAAGTCTATGGCAGTGGTGAATTGTAAACGGCAGAAGATAACTTTCAGTAATAGTATGGTTATGATAAAGGAAGGGCTTGATTTTTGTATCGTGGTCAAGAATGACTTGAAACCCACAAAAAGACTGGTCTGGTTAGGGTGACCATAGTTTCATGGGAAAAAAGTGTAGTGCACGTTCTCACATGTGCACATGTATGTGCTTTCCTGGGATGTACAGTATGTGTTTTTAGAGACTGGGAAACAACCTTGTTTTGTTGGCTTGAGATGATGGCTGTACAGTATCTGCAGTGGTGGCACGGTATGGGATGTCACAATATGAGATTCTGTGTAACGAAATATCATGGTTTTAATGATTATTATACCTTTTTATATATATATATACAACATATATAAATAAATCAGTATCTTGCTTTTGAATAAAATTGCCTTTTTTCTGCATCAGGAATGTTAAAGATAATTAGCTTAATCCATGTAAAAAAGAGTAGCCTACAGTATAGCTAATTCTATTCTGTGTAATATATTTTTATGAGTCAATGGTACTTGTTCTTTGGAGCTAATTTTGCCGTTTTCAAATGAGCTGTAAACTCACTCTAGGTGTAGTTGGACCAACATAATGTTTATCTTTCTTCCATCATGGCGGCATGTAACCATGGTAACCACTCCCCAAATATTAAAAGATTTCAAAGATACACACTCAAACCTATACAACAAATTGACCAGATCTGCTTTTATTTTTCAAAGGTAATAAATCTGACACAAATGCCAAAACAAACATGTACCTTTGACATCAGAATTGTCTGTTGAAATCTGTCCAGTATACACATGTATGATATTTAGACTAGGTCCCCAAAATGAATGGAAGTGAATGAGAATCCAGACATCTGGGAGGAATGGTGGTGTTGACAGCAGCCGACAAGGACATGAGTGGGTGGCTAGCTTAATTATACAGTAGATGTACTTCCATAGAGGTAAGATTGCTGCAACTTGACAAGTTCTATTGATGTTAAATATCCCTTTTAAATGTTTGCCAGTGCTTCCTGAGTCTGACCAAAGGCCAATCATGTTTATGTCATCTTAAATGCTCCAAGAAGGACACAGATCGATTGACCAGGGTGATGTAGCTATAAAGACTTTGATTGGGTCACGTTTTGGTCTGATATAACGCATAACAGCACTCCCATCCTTGAAAAGCTTTTGAAGATATGGGGATTCACAAGAGTGAATAGTGTTTCAAAACTGCAGTGACGAACTCATAGCAGCTGCTCACACGGCTGAAAGTGATTTGATTACGGCTGGTTAGGAAATGTATTCAGATTGAATTTGACATTAATTCAAGGTTGGAACCTGGTGCGATCATCAGACTAGGGGGCCATATCTACACCTCATTTGAATTGGAAATTAGCTACAACGTGTGGGAGGCTTCGGTTTTTAATAACATAGTGTGAGTGTGTGTGTGTGTGTGTGTGTGTGTGTGTGTGTGTGTGTGTGTGTGTGTGTGTGTGTGTGTGTGTGTGTGTGTGTGTGTGTGTGCGTGCGTGCGTGCGTGCGTGCGTGCGTGCGTGCGTGCGTGCGTGCGTGCGTGCGTGCGTGCGTGCGTGCGTGCGTGCGTGCGTGCGTGCGTGCGTGCGTGCGTGTGTGTGTGTGTGTGTGTGTGTGTGTGTGTGTGTGTGTGTGTGTGTGTGTGTGTGTGTGTGTGTGTGTGTGTGTGTGTGTGTGTGTGTGTGTGTGTGTGTGTGTGTGTGTGTGTGTGTGTGTGTGTGTGTGTGTGTGTGTGTGTGTGTGTGTGTGTGTGTGTGTGTGTGTGTGTGTCTGTGTGTGTCTGTGTGGGGGGGTACTTCCCGACTGCCATGGATGGCTGAAGACATTTAAATTGTCAATTAGAAAAATCCACCATACTAATTTCTCACTGGAATTCCAGCCACTTACTCTTGATAGCTGAATTATATTTTGATGAGATGTTTTGAAAATGCCAGCGATACACTAATTAGCCTACAGTATGCACACAGCGACGGCTAGTCAACTGAGCCCATAGATTATATTATCGTCTACGTTGAGATATACTGTATGCATTGTGATATTCTTGTTTTCCATGTTCTGTGATGTTGGAATTCAACAAAAGCAAAAATACATGAATATACATGCGAGCAGGATAACAAAAATACTTCTCATTCCCTCGCTTTTTGATCAAACCCTCTTTCAAATTATCACTCTGAAAATTGGTTGGAACACAAAAAAAAGAAAAGAAAAGCAAATCAAAGATTTTAAGATGAGAACACAAAACAAAGCAAAACAAAGAGGGCGAGCTGTCCTAAAAAATAAATAAGGGTCAGGGGAGAGAGAATTCTCATTAAAAACTCAATTAAACACAACATTTTCCAAAGGACCAAGGTTCAATGCCAGACTAATTTGTTTCTGCATAGATAAACACACATCTCACAGCGCCATTTACAAATGGACCAATTAAAATGAGCCTCCAACAAAACGAGGTACAATCTAGAGAGAGAGCAACAGTTTGCTGTCCGTGTTTTTACTCCTAGATGGCCTTTTGAAATCAACAACATCTCTATGTTATCAGCATGGCTGTTGTAATAATTGCTCACCTCACTAATTACCACTAATTAGCTAACCATGTTAAGCCCGTAGGTCCCCCTTTAGGACCCCCTGCTTTTCTTTATCATAAATCGATCAATAGAGACCGTATTAGATGCCCAATTATCATATCATGGGATATCATTGGAAAGCCACACTCATTGGCAACAACCCTGTCCATAAATCTTCGAGATCGCCAGATGATTGACGGAGCTAGAGCCGCCGGAGTTCGGGGGTGGTAATGTGTACTTTGGCGCACGCCTCACATATCAGCATGTAACTCGAGAACCGCTGAACGGATTTAAGGGCAATTGACAGGCAACAAATATGGCTTTAATTCTATCTATATATTGTATTAAAAGAAAGCACACCCGAACCGCTAGAGGTCGGCAAAATGGCGTGTCGCGAATCGTCCTCAAGAGGTTCTGTTTTTTTTTATTATTTTTTTTGGCCAAGAGTAAATAGCTACCATAACCCTATCAAAACAGTAGTCAAAGTGTATATTTTCATTTTTACCGGTGTTTTATATGATTTACCGAAAATACGAATTTATCGGAAAAATACTAATTATATCTCTTTTATCGTAAAACCGCAAGGTTTTATAATTAAAATCGATTATCATTTATTACTGTATCTACAAATCCTTCTGTTTAATCATCTTCCCTTTATTCATTTGCTTCGATTTCTTTTTTACACTTGATCTCTAGAAGGTGCTGAATGTGCTCGGCTTGCTCACAATTGTAACATGGTGTTATTCACCGGCACAGATGCAAAAATAAATCATAATTTATATTCTCCCTTTTTTCATTACAATTTACTCAAGGCTAGTAACAGACAAAATATTTCTGACACTGGAAATACATACCCCCGGGTCCCTAGATGTTCCTAGATACCAATAACATGCAAATTGGCCTTGTAGAAGTGGAGCAATCTTCCATTTACTTAGGCATGTACCTTTAGGCAAAATGTCTGAAAATAGGGCTACAGCTTAACAGGCTAATTCGCTAATAACAGGTTCTACCAATGTGGTACTAATTACACATATAACCATAATTAATAGTGAAGTCGATTGAATTGGTGTGCTACTATTCACAGTAATAGCTTCCTATTCTAGTATCAATCAACCACACAATACCATAGGACGGTGAACCTGTTCTCTAAACAAAAAATACATACTTTTTCCCCCCCTTTTTTTTTTAGACCTGGTATTATTGGACCATAACTCTCCAATCTGTTCCGTTGGCTCTGATTGCATCCTGTACAGTGGAGAGCTGCTTTGCTGAAACCCAACATCTTTGTAGAACCCGACTGAGCAGAGATCCGCACCTGCGACTCCCTCATGGCATTTCATCACCCGGGTGATCTTGAGCGAACAGCTGGGATAGCTGTGGAAACATCTGGCCCCTCGTTCGCCAAGTAGGGTTGATAATGGTGGGGTTTAGGAGAGTGGCTTTTGGTTTTTCTAATGAAATTTGTAGTCAACAGGGGATAGGGGTAACGAACGGGTGAGCGATTTTTAGATTGTGTACTTTACGCAAATGCCATATTTGGACAAAAATCTAATGCAGTTTTGCTGCTTCGATCCATCCTGCTGGCTACATGCCTACGTCCCTACAGTGAGTCAGCACTATTGGAGCCTCAGTGTCTGTTTTCAGCTGCAGAGCCGGTTCTCTTGTTCACTCCACCTCCTCTGTTGCCGTGGATATGTGCCGAGTCAGACGAAGAGTATGGCGCTCGTAGGAATTGGTCTGGAGTCCCGGCCGGATGTCTGGCGAGACCTGAATGGGCCAGACTGGCGCTCTCACCCCCTGGTCGCTCTCTCCAACAGGACCGCGTCAGTCAGGGGGGCGGGACCATGTCAACCCACACCAGGGATACAAGTTATTAAATGTTTTAATTACTTCACACTGATGGGCCGCAGTTCTGCCTGGAATGCACGATAGGTAGCAATTATACTTTTTTAGAGGGAGGATATCTAATTGGCCTCTTTTGTGTCAGGCAAAACAAGTGACAAAACTCATTTTAAAGTTCAACACAAATTCAAGTTATTCAACCTCAAGTCTCTTCGGATCGTCAAGAGAGAGAGAGGTTTGGTCCTTCCTGTCTGCTCAGTTGTTCGGAGAATGTGTTTCCCAGCTCTCTCTTTCTCTCCACCTCCTCTGTTGCCATGGAGATCTGCCGAGTTAGACCGAGGGTATGGAGCTTGTGGGAATTATGTCTCGAGTCCTGGCCTCTGTCCCGGCTGGATGTCTGGGGAGACCAGAGCGGACTGGCGCTCTCACTCTCTGGTCGCTCTCTCCAACAGAACCGCGTCGGTCAGGACAGGACCATGCTAGTTGGGATAGGACTGTGTCGGTCTGGGGGCGGGACAAGTTATTAGATGTTTTAATTACTTCACACTGATGTGCCGCAGTTCTGCCTGGAATGCACGATAGGTAGCAATTATACTTTCTTAGAGGGAGGATATCTAATTGGCCTATTTTGTGTCTGGAAAAACAATGAGCGCGCCAGGGATGAAGTGACAAAACTAATTTCAAAGTTCAAGACCGATTCAAGTTATTCAACCTCAAGTCTGGTCGGATCGTCCCGGGAGAGGTTTGGTCCTTCCCGTCTGCTCAGTTGTTCGGAGAAGGTCTTTGCCATGAATGTCATGATTAGGATTGTTTCCTTCAACTCAAACTCTCGTTAATCCATTACGAAGTTGTTTGGTTTGCTTTTGTATTCCTGTAACACCCTCAGAAGGTTTTTACACATCGTAATGCCTCGAGGACTATTGCCTGAGTATACTACGGCAGTACTAGTAAAAATAAATAGATAAAAGTCCCCTCATCCCCCCTCTTCTTGAAACGGTCAATTACAAGCACTCCAGTCCTGCAGCTCGTCTAATGATTACCTAATATTACCAGCCATTCAGAGTGCCCGTGGGAGTGAATATGATAGTTTAATGCACTTTTAAACTGTGTTCAGAGTGAAATAATTGTGCCGTATAACTGTAGGCAGGTAATAAGCCTCGACTGGCAGAGGGGGAGAGAGGGAGGGTGAGAGAGAGAGAGAGAGAGAGAGAGAGAGAGAGAGAGAGAGAGAGAGAGAGAGAGAGAGAGAGAGAGAGAGAGAGAGAGAGAGAGAGAGAGAGAGAGAGAGAGAGAGAGAGAGAGAGAGGGATAGAGAGGGAGAGATAGAGAGAGAGAGATTCTTCATTGTGCCGGCCCGGTACAGCTGCCCCTTGGGGAAATCAAGCCTGTGCAACCCTGACGCTTGGTATAGATGCCACAGAGTCACGGGTGGTGGGGGCTGGAGACCTGCTGTCACACACGCAATTAACAACCAGAGAAATGGTGTTGTGACGTCACAATGAAGCCGCCGCAGAGCCAAAGGGACTGGCCATGTCTGAAATCACACTAACCCTACTACCCCTCAGTACCTACATAACCAGACAGAAGCTACTACACCTACTACCCCTCAGTACCTACACAACCAGACAGAAGCTACTAACCCTACTACCCTCAGTACCTACACTATCAGACAGAAGCTACTACAGCCACTACCCCTCAGTACCTACACAATCAGACAGAAGCTACTAACCCTACTACCCTCAGTATCTACACAATCAGACAGAAGCTACTAACCCTATTACCTTCAGTACCTACACAACCAGACAGAAGCTACTAACCCTATTACCTTCAGTACCTACACAACCAGACAGAAGCTACTATCCCTACTACCCTCAGTACCTACACAATCAGACAGAAGCTACTAGCCCTACTACCCTCAGTACCTACACAATCAGACATGAGCTACTAGCCCTACTACCCCTCAGTACCTACACAATCAGACAGAAGCTACTAGCCCTACTACCCTCAGTACCTACACAATCAGACATGAGCTACTAGCCCTACTACCCCTCAGTACCTACACAATCAGACAGAAGCTACTAGCTTCTACCATCAGTACCTACATAACCAGACAGAAGCTACTACACCTACTACCCTCAGTACCTACACAACCAGACAGTAGCTACTACACCTACTACCCTCACTACCTATACAATCAGACAGAAGCTACTAACCCTACTACCCCTCAGTACCTACACAACCAGCCAGAAGCTACTAACCCTACTACCCCTCAGTACCTACACAACCAGACAGTAGCTACTAACCCTACTACCCCTCAGTACCTACATAACCAGACAGTAGCTACTACACCTACTACCCTCAGTACCTATACAATCAGACAGAAGCTACTAACCCTACTACCCCTCAGTACCTACACAACCAGACAGAAGCTACTAACCCTACTACCCCTCAGTACCTACACAACCAGACAGTAGCTACTAACCCTACTACCCCTCAGTACCTACATAACCAGACAGTAGCTACTACACCTACTACCCTCAGTACCTATACAATCAGACAGAAGCTACTAGCCCTACTACCCCTCAGTACCTACACAACCAGACAGTAGCTACTACACCTACTACCCCTCAGTACCTACATAACCAGACAGTAGCTACTAACCCTACTACCCTCAGTACCTACACAACCAGACAGTAACTACTACACCTACTACCCTCAGTACCTACATAACCAGACAGAAGCTACTATACCTACTACCCTCAGTACCTACACTATCAGACAGAAGCTACTAGCCCTACTACCATCACTACCTATACAATCAGACAGAAGCTACTACACCTACTACCCCTCACTACCTACACAACCAGACAGAAGCTACTAGCCCTACTACCCCTCAGTACCTACACAACCAGACAGTAGCTACTACACCTACTAACCTCACTACCTATACAATCAGACAGAAGCTACTAACCCTACTACCCCTCAGTACCTACACAACCAGACAGTAGCTACTACACCTACTACCCTCACTACCTATACAATCAGACAGAAGCTACTAACCCTACTACCCCTCAGTACCTACACAACCAGACAGTAGCTAGTACACATACTACCCTCACTACCTATACAATCAGACAGAAGCTACTAGCCCTACTACCCCTCAGTATCTACACAACCAGACAGAAGCTACTAACCCTACTACCCTCAGTACCTACACAACCAGACAGAAGCTACTAACCCTACTACCCTCAGTACCTACTGTACACAATAAGACAGAAAATCAACTTCCTGAAAGTAACCATGCTAAGCATACTCAATAAAATCCGGAAGACAGTAGACATTCAGCGATTTTAAGATTAGACTAGATTAGACTGTGAAGACGAGATTGACTAGGCAAAAGCCAAAGGCTTTTAGGAGCAAGGCTTTTCGAGACCCTGACAATAGACCTCTCCTGAATTCAGGTCATTATGAGGAGCCCCGGTGCATTTTCCCCCCACGTATGGCAGAAATGAACAGACTTTTCCTTTCCCGTTTACCAGTCATTTTGTCCTTGATGCTGCATGTGGGGTTAAGGGGAAAATTGTGTTTCACCAAAGTATTTTATGTTAAATTGCTAACCAATGACTGGATGTTGCAGAGGATGCTGGTGACGTTAGGTGACCTGCAACGCTAAGCTACTGTAGTTGTAGCTAGCGATTTAAATTATTTTTCATTTTCATAGCTGCAGCAAAGACTGGAGACTCGGGAGAAGCCAGAAAATATGTCACCTGTGAGAGGTATATTGGAGGGGGAAAGACACCTCATTTGTGCTCATGTAGGGGTTTTATATGTGGGGGGGAAAAGACGAAGAGAAAGGAACTTAGACTAGAGAGCTCCCATGGATCTGGCTTCATTTTCCTCTGTAGTATAATATATATACAGGGGAATAGCAGTCATAGAATAAGGCAGTGAGTTACCGGTGTCTGGGCTTATTGGCCACTCACCAGAAGTAGCAGTCTGGCGTATAATTAGGCTGCGGGAAAAGGGGGAATAGATCTAATTTATGGGTGAGAATAAAAATCTATGGCGGAGTGGTTATTTACATGATAGGTTGTTAATGCTGGAACGAGTTGGCTGATGTCCAAATGAAAAAGGACTTGTAATGGCAGTGATCACCTGAGTAAAAGCCCACATGTTTTGACCTTAACTATTATGAGGTTTGGGAGAGTGCCTGTGTACAGCACGGTACAGTAATGTTAGAGTTTTTTTATTTTTATATCAAGGTCTTATCCCATGTGTACATTGCACTACAGTGTATTGCACTACCAAAGCTAACTAGCATGTCACACATGCTCTGTAAATAACTATGTACAGATACCGAGATGTCACTCCATGTTACCTGCTACCTGTTACTGCACAATGTTGTTTTCTTCTTTTGATTCTATTATATGTACCACTGTATTGCACATTGTTGCGGGCAAGACCACCCGCATTTCATTGTATACCTGTATGCCGTGACAATTAAAACTCTTGACTTGACTTGACTTGACTTGACATGTCTTTCCAGGACCTGTTAATCACTCACTAAAATCCTTTCAAATATTTCTTTTTGCCCCATTTTGCCCCATTTTCACCATTTTGTTATATTTAATACTTCCTGGAATATGTGACATCACACATTCCAACTCTTTCTCTCAATAGCTCAAACCAAATACATTTGTACAAGACAGTTTGCAGTTTTCTGACACATGTGAAATTATGGGTGGAATAAAACTGCTTTATTAAAATGTTCCTGTAAGAACTACCATACATATCTGTATGACATAAGTTTATTCAAAGTAGGAGTCCACTTAAAATTAACAGTATGTATGGCATGTACTTTAATTATGAGTATAATACAAATACATGTAATTTATGTTGGTTTGGCATGATTGCTGCAGGGAAACAACTGGAAACAATATATACACTGTATATTCATGTAATATATTAATCATATGTTTATTTGATTTTGGGCACTTTTGGGAAAATCTATTTATCAAAAATAAAATTGCATAAAACCTTAAATGATCAATTAAGCTTTATAGTCATTTTGTCAGGAATCATAATATGAACATTGTTGTAAACATCACTTTATGGAATTTAATATATTTAACACTTTTCCTAGAATGTCAGAGAACATTGTCATTACCATCACGTTAACAAATAACTCTTTAAAATGTAAAAAAAAAGTAAAACATTTGTGCTTTTAAGGCATTTATGTAACATTATACCTTACTTCTGATGTATTAGTGGTTTGAAATATTTTTCTTGAATTTAAACATGCTTTAGATCTTTAGATATGCAGCCTTTTAAATATATTGCTAGATCCTGTCAAGAAAGATACAATTACTACAACAACAGGTCCATGACTCTTGTTTTTCATACATAAAATGTTAAGGGAGGGCTTGTAATATAGGAAAACATGTAGGAAAATGTCAGATTTAAACTATTTGTTACAAATTTGTTAAGAAATATGTCATGTGTTGGTAATGACGTACTGTTGTGGTAATGACGAAATGTGATGGGAATGACATTTAGATAGACTTATTGAATTCATTCATGGATACAGTAACACAACATCAGAATCATAGGTATTATCAACAACTGTTACAACAGGATAGGAACATCTAAGAAACCATCTAAAAAAAACACTGACAACCTTTATGGTTTCAAACAACATACTTTAACAGTAAGAGGTTTGTTCTTTTAACATGCCTACATCTTCTTCTCCATGAGGGAGCATACTTGTTTCCAGACAGAGGCATTGAGCATCATATGTCTTTAAGTAATCAGTTGGGGCTCTGGGACCAGCACAATTTCCATGTTATACCATATTAGGGGAGAACGGGGGATGTTGTCACACTTTTTACTCTAGTGTGAATTGCTCATAATCAAAACATCTTTCAATAGTCATTCCTACATTAAATTGAAGCTTAAGATGTTGGCTTGAAATGTGTATCCCTCTCATTTTCCAAAGTATTGTAACAAAGAGTTAATCACCTATCAAAGACACTCTGACACATTGTGACAACCAACCCCATCATGGGGATGGTTGTCACACACTATAGGGTTGGTTGTCACCATGTGTTTTAAAACTTTTAATGGGAAAATCTTAAAAAGAAGACAAGATTTAGATTTCAGATAATGATTGAAGAAGTGCGTCTTTAGTCGACGGTGAAAGATTGGATGGGTTTCGGCTGTCCTAACTGGGGTGGGTAGTTCATTCCAACATTGTGGGGCAAGGACTGAGAATAGACAAGAAGGCAGAACTAAATTTGAAAGTTTAATTGCATTGACAAGTTGACAAATACATAACTTAATGCATCTCAATGAACATAAACAGGAAACACATCTTTAGGCCATCCTATATAACAAAATAAGAACACAATAAATCGGCCTAACAATAATAGCCTACACAACATGTCTAGTAAAGTACCTGCACAGCAGGATGTCTGGCAACACCGCATTAGAATAGTATACACAAATATACTAGTATAATATAATAGTATACCCAAAAAACCCAAATATCGGTTATCGAATATCGATAATATAACAACCAAATATCAGTTATTCGATAGTTGCCCTTTATCTGGCACTATTTAAAAGTTTCACTGAGATCGGAATAAAGGAGTTTTTAAACCTATTTAGTCTAGAGCGTGGAACTCTAAACCTTCTCCCATAGGGCAGTAGCTCATACTCGGCATGTAAGACATGGGAGGGGTCCGAGACTATTCTATTGGCTTGCCTTAGAGTAGCCTGTTAAAAAATAGACTGCAGGGATGGGTGACCTTTCACCCCTATGATCTTCCATGCAGTCTGCATCAGACGGACCAGTTTGGACTTTAATTGTACAGACAGGTTACCAAACCAAGCTGTAATACCGTATCTGATGAGACTCTCTAATACAGATTGGTAGAAAAGTAACAAACATTTTTTATCTACACCATGAACTCTAAGGCGACGTAGAAAGTGCAGTCGTTGTTGTAGTCTGCTACACAGGCTATCTACATGGGTGTTCCAGGTTAGTGTGTTATCGACAAAAATCACAAGATATTTATATGAAGAGACCGGCGAGATGGACTGTGTGTGGATGACCACAGGCCTGTGGTCCCCAACACCTCTGGGGTCAAACACCATCTCCTCAGTCTTAACTGATTGAAAATGTTATTACCAGATTGCAGAATGGGTACAATACAGTAAGGCTCAATACACACAATTGTTAAGGGGATGCAGACCAGAGAAAGACTTTCGTCTTGTTTACACCAGGTCCCCCATTTTCTATTTATAATGAATTGTAAGTAGGGTGCAACTAGCACTGTGCAATCCATTCTTTGTGGATCTAGCCCTTAATGTTGCTAGTCTTTAGCACTTTGTGATGGAGCAGTTTGTCAGCCATCAGTTGAGTGTTTGCATGTGTTTTACACAAGCATGTGTCCCTATCACGGACAGTTGGCCTCACTATCCAAAATGGGCAGGTTTTCCATAACTTACTATAGGAAATCTTGAGCTGTGGATGTTCATTCTTGAATTTCCGCCAAAGACTACGTTTCATTCAGAAAGCGCTTTTGCATTTTCACTTTCTTCTGTGTCAATGTGTCTCTCTTCCCTGTTGTTGCCCGTGAGTTATCATCACGTTCCAGAAACTCTTTGACTTTTGTCCTGGTAGAGAGAGGCAATGCATTTGCATGTTTCTTCTGAAGTCCAGTTCCTCTTCTGTATTTCCGCATCATCTTTGCAGAGAATCCAAGTTACTTTTGAGCCAGATACACCAACTTGTACTTTTTCAGAATTCCCCCCCTTAGAATCTTTGAAATTACTTGCTTCTTTTTAGTGTTGGTGTCTCGCAGCTCTGACACTAGAGTATTGTGGAACAATATAGTGTCTTCCTGAGATCACATTTCTTTGACTTAATTTGTTGTTTTGATTTTGATCGTGGCGATTCTTGTGGTTTGAGCTTATTTGACAGTCTTTCATATCGTTTTTTATATTTCTCCATATTTCGTTTTGCTCTCTCCAACATCAGGTTGGCTTCACACAGATCTCTGTAGACTTTACTTCTGTTTCTGTTCACCTTTTTTCGTCCTCTTTGTTGTGGGGTTTCTTGTGGTGTAGGCTGATTGGGACTTTCACATCTGGCAATAGGGACAGGGACAGCATTGTGTTGCTCAGGTTGTTGTGTTGGTGACACTGGTGGCCTATTCACTGTTAGGTAGTCATCCATATTTCATATTTGCTTATCGTTTGTTCTTTTGTTTCTTTGATTGATTCGCCATTGATGCCTTTTATATCTTTGTGTGCATTTGGGCAGCTGAGATATGCATTGCAGCTTACCCGTCTCTTTTCTCTTTTTATACCGCTCTTTTTCTTTTTGAAAGTATCTTTGATATTGTTCTGGATCATCTTTAAGTCTGTCTCTGTATGATTTTGACCTTTGGCCTGTTGATTTAGGTGCCATGGTGAAGACACTAGCATAAACAAATACAAAAACCAATAAATAAATAAATAAATAACAATAAATATCAGTTATAAATGAGACACAACATATATTTACATATACATATACATACAAGTAATGTTATCCAAAAAAAAAAAGCTATAAACAGATATCTTTGTCATTACCACCACACGTTGTCATTACCACCACACTTCATTGTGTGGCGGTAATGACCGTGATGGTAATGACATTTTCTTACTTTTAAGCTAACAGCTAGCATAACATCAAACTTGCTTATATTCAATTCTTAGCTAGCTAGCAATGTACTCAATGTACCTACAAATATGAAGAAGTTTGACTAAGATTCAAAAGCATTATCAAATTATAGTGTGTTTGGTAATGACACACAATAAACATATTCTGTAGTATGAGTAAGTAAATGTGAAAATATCTTACATTCCTGGTGATCAAAATGTCAGTCTTCCACTCTGACAGCCATGTGCTCCACTGTCACTACAGGTTGTAATGGGTACCAAAGCAAGGGGCGTAGCCAACACTTCATTGTATTGCAAATAGTTCAACGTGATGGTAATGACACAGATATTAAGGGACAAACCTATTTTGATATTTTTTTTTTTCACATATTGTACTTAAGTTAAATATTTGGCAGAGAATCATTGATTCAAATGTAGTTATAGTAATATATACCTAAAAGTATTGTTTTTTAATAGTTTTTTCTAGAGAAATACAAGACCAAACATTAAAACTCTGGATTGGGACAAGGTGAAAATGGTCAAATTCCAACATTAAACAACAAAAAATAAGATAAAAAATGTATGTTTTAAATTGAATAATTAAGTCTAGGTAAGTAATTAATTATACTAATCAATGATAGCATAAAGAATCTGGAAATATTTTTTTTTCTTTCAAATATATCCCAGGGACATGAAAATGCCCAAAATCAAATAATCACCCACATACATACAGTAATTTCCCATACTTTTCATGTCTTTGTGGTACTTCTGATGTACTAATTCAAAGCACTTTAGTATGATAGTCATGAGTGTGCTGTAATTGTAACATTCATAAGAAAACATGTTTACCAAACATATTGCACTTTAGTAAATGTATTAAAAGCATACTATTTTGGTAAGCAAAAGTAACCAAAAATACATAAAAAGTATAATTTCAATATATTTAAGTTAAAGGACCATGCCAGTCTAATTTTGACTTTACACCATTACAGAGATTGCCCCTGTCCTAATCTTATTTTGTGTTCATAGGTGCATATGGTGTGTGTTTCAGCCTAAACACAATGGAAGGGAACAATAATATGATTTATGCATTATGTTAAGGGTAAATAATACTGTATAGAATATAATACCAGTATAGAATATAGGTAGTGCCAGTTCTTTGGGCAGAGATGTTTAGTTAGTTTAGTTAGTATTGTATTTGTGGCTGGAGCCTTTGTGTGTTTTTCTGTGAGATTTTAAAGATATTGAGAATGTACAGTAAAGTGTTTCTTATGTTTTTATAGTTTTTTTGTTACTGTAATGTAACATACTGTAATGGTGTAAGTTATGTGTTCGGGCCCCAGGAAGAATAGTATTTCACCCATGGGTGTAGACTAACGGGGATCCATAAAATAAACAAATAAACAAATAAACACTTGCTGTAATGTGACATAAGTTGAGTGTGTGGGTTGTTGTGTGTGCCCGTCGTCCCCCCCCCCACTCACCGTCGCAGCCTCGCTCCACCTGGCCCACCCTGTGGAGAGCATCTGCGATCAGGTCGGGGAGTCTCCCATTCAGGTCCACAGACGCCAGGCATCCCTGGTAGCCGTCCCGGGATGCGATAAGTTTGGGCAAATTGCTGTACATGTTTCTCGTCACGCCACCGATGTACAGCTCCCCTGTGGTGGGGGGGGGGGGGAAGCAAAACAAAACACAGATATTTTACATGTATACTTTATGCGGGAACGGCTCCCGCCTACCTCCAGTCAATGGTCTCTAACTACACACCCTCAAGGCCCCTACGCTCTGCATCTTCTCGCCGCCTCGGACCCACTGCTACCTGGGCTCCCGGAGGGTCATCAAAGAGAAGCCGCCTATTCTCCGCCTGTCCCACCACAGTTAGGACAGCCAAAACAACAACCAATATTTTGCTGTCGACTAAAGACACACTTCTTCAATCAACATCTGACATTTTTTTTATAAAATAAAAAACGAACCTTCTTACTGTTTACATGCACTCTTCGTAATTATACTAACATACACTCAACACTGTACTGTAGCACTCAAGTCTGAACACTTTGATGAACATTGTTACTCAGCTGATAAAGTTGTACCCTGACTTGTCATACACAACTTGTAAGTCGCTTTGGATAAAGGCGACAGCTAAACAGTGGCGTCGCGTGGGTAAAATAACAGAGGATGTCAAAAAAGAAAGTTATTATTAAATTAATATTAAATATTATTAATATATATATTTTTTTATATATTTAAGCCAAGCAGTCACCATGTACAGTATGGCTCGGCGGCCAGTCAAACCAAGCAGTCACCATGTACAGTATGGCTCGGCGGCCAGTCAAACCAAGCAGTCACCATGTACAGTATGGCTCGGCGGCCAGTCAAACCAAGCAGTCACCATGTACAGTATGGCTCGGCGGCCAGTCAAACCAAGCAGTCACCATATACAGTATGGCTCGGCGGCCAGTCAAACCAAGCAGTCACCATGTACAGTATGGCTCGGCGGCGTTACTACTATGAACAAAACAAAGCCAAGAGAACAGTTTTGACTCTTCAAATAAAGTGACTATATTTATTTTTCCAAATAAATATAATTTGAGTCAATCACAAAATTCACAATCCGTCAATGTCATTAACAATGTGTTTCCCTGAACAATGAGTGAACTAAAAAACAACAGGTATTGTGCTTTGTCAGCAGATAAAACATTTGACGCTATAGGAGAGGAGACTGTTGTGGTCTTGGTCCATGAAACAACTATTACTTGGCATTTATAGGACAGCACGCCTCAAAAAGAATTAAATAAACCAAACAAACATCACAGGTACATATGTCCGTGGTGAAACTTACGTGCTGTGATTGTCTGGTGCGCCCAGCAATCCTACTGTCATGTATGTTGAGTATGTCATAAATGTCAATATTAATTGAAAATGGGGGACCCTGATGTAAACAACACAAACGTCTTTCTCTGGTCTGTATCCCCTTAACAATTGTGTGTATTGAGCCGTACTGTATTGTACCCATTCTGCAATCTGTTAAATAAAGTTTTCATTAATTCATTAATTCTGTAAAATGCGGAAGCAGCCATTTTAGCGATAGCTCAGTGATTCTTTTACTCGTTTATACAAATTATTTAAAATGTTTATTAGCAACGCCGAGCTTTCAAACCCTGCCGCTTGTGTGTGTGAAACCCTAATGGAACACTGGGTACCTTTGAAATGTATATATATATTTTGGACCCACCGCTAGCTTTTAAGCAGTACTTGGTGGTGCAAATTAACCTGGCTACTATGGAAGAATAAGTGACTGCGTATTCGAGCCCCTGGCTGGCTTGCTGTCTCGTTATCACAAACAGCTACAACCAAGCTAGCTTGGTTACGTTAGTTAGCATCCAAGCTAGCCTGATAACGTTAGTAGTTAGCATCCAAGCTAGCCTGATAACATTAGTTAGAAACCAAGCTTGCCTATGTAGGCTGCTTACCTGGCCAATAATGTGGTCATCCTCCTGGACAGATAGATTTGTTAAATCATAATATCCACAGTGGTGTGCTGTGCTGTACCTCAGTAAATGTCCCGCCGGCAAAAAATAAGTTGCTAATAAAGTGCTAATGTTTGATACACTACTACTAGACGATTCGAACGTGCCCGCGAGGGGATGACGTTCAGACGTTGTTTGTCACGTTAGGTGGACGTCAGGTGGAAACGTTCTGGACTGGCCCGCCTCCAGAGCGGCAAATTTGAAGACGCTAGACTACTTTGCTGTCAGACGGACCCGTGTTAAGACGTGGGAACCCCTTTATTAAGCTCGAATCTTATTGGCTAATAATTGGTTGTGGAGTCCATAACCATGAACCACATGTGGAAGCTAGAAAAAGACACCTCCCCCTCCCCTCTGTTCTCTATTCTGCCTGAGCTGCAGTGAGCACAGAGTGACTGCCAGCCTGCCTCAGTGAGTCTGACAGTGTTAGAGAGAGTGAGAAGGAGAAGAGGGAGAAAAAATTAAATAAAAATGATAACACAGAGATGAAAAATAATGATTTTTTTTATTATTATTGTAAACTATATAACACATTATATTATTTTTATTTTTTATTTTTATTTAAATTTTTTACTGTTCATATTTTTCTGGGGAAGCCTGGCTTCCCTTGGCTTCCAGGAATATTCGCCACTGCAGCTAAATGACTAAATGTAAATGTAAATGTATGCTTTTTGGCTGACGTTTGTGGTTTCTTATCTGGAGTTGTTTAACAGCGTAATGATCTAAAAGGAACAGGCCGACATTACGGAAAATGCACTTACCGTCTTCTCCAAAGTCAGACCAGAAGATAGATACCAATTTCCTCTCTGTGCATTTAGTAGTAAGCTAGCCGGTTGCTAAGTCTATCTTAGCATAAACAACTGGACCACTAGCCTGGCTGTTGGTCAGAAACACCTCTCCCAGAGTTTTAAGCTAGGCTAGTGGTCCATATCCGCCTCCATTAATTTGTGCTAGGCTAGCTTGCAGCCGGATAGCTTTCTACTGAATGCACAGTAGACAATTCGTATCTATCTTCTTCTCTGACTTTATGTATTTCCCATAATATTGGCGTGTTCCTTTAAATCCACCATCGACATGGAAACCGACATGGAATGCAGGGAAACGACAGCATCAAGGTAGAAAGGGGAATAAATTAATTCTGTGCCACTTGGGATCTGTTGTTGGATATAAAACAGAACTTCAACAGAATGAAGACAAGATGGGTACAGGCTGGTAGAAATGAAAGGCTTAGCCACCGATAAAATGCCCCAGCATTTGACTCTTTTGTTAGAAAAGAGTCTCTACAAAAATAAATAAAAGAATATCACAGTAGACCAATGTTTTACAATCAGGTCAATGCAACAATGCCTTTCTATTTTTATACATGGTTGTCTGTTTCATATTTTCTTTCTTCTCAATGCATTGCATCGTCTGTCAAGATTTCAAAGTCAAGTCAAGTCAAGTACATTTTATTTATATAGCACATTTCCAGGCAGCGGCAGCTGGCACCAACGTGCTTCACAGGCAGGTTGATAAAAACAAAATAATGTGATGCAAGATATATGATTAAAAACATAGTAAAGCAATGAAAGTAATAAAAACAAAATAATATGATGCAAGATATAAGATTAAAAACATAGTAAAGCAATGAAAGTAATTACAACAGGTAGGACACAGTAAAACAAAGAGGATAGGGCCAGGGGTCTAGTGGTGATTAAGTGGGGGGGAAGGCCAAGGAGAACAGGTAGGTTTTTAAAAGTGATTAAAAGTGATGAAAAGGCAGCTCATTCTATACATGACGACTTCAGTGACACTTCTAAGGTAAGGTAAAGTAAGGTAATATAGGATAAGGTAAGGGATGGTAAGGTATGGTAATGTACGGTGAGATAAGGTATGGTATGGTAAGATAAGGTAAGGCAAGGTGAGGTGAGGTGAGATGAGGTGATGTAAAGTAAGGTATGGTATAGTAAGATAAGGTAAGGTAAGGTAATAAAAGGTACGATGAGGTAAGATAAGATAATGTAAGGTAAGATAAGGTAAGGTAAGGTAATAAAAGGTAAAATGAGATAAGATAAGATAAAATAAGGTAAGGTAAGGTGATGTGAGTTAAGGTAAGGTAAGGTAAGGTAAGGTAAGGTGAGGTAAGGTAAGGTAAGGTAAGGTAAGGTAAGGTAAGGTAAGGTAAGGTAAGGTAAGGTAAGGTAAGGTGAGGTGAGTTAAGGTAAGGTAAGGTAAGGTAAGGTAAGGTAAGGTAAGGTAAGGTGAGGTAAGGTAAGGTAAGGTAAGGTAAGGTAAGGTAAGGTAAGATAAGATAAGATGTTCCTTTATTAATCCACAAATTCCAGCATAATATAATGAAACAAAAATAAATGAATGGAGCACAGATGGGGTAGAGAAATATTAGAATGTATTGTACTAATTTGATAAAGCCAGTTTCAGTGTGATTCCAGGACAGAACGAGCTACGTCTGTGAATAAATGTACCTCTTCACATCACTACCAAATAGCACATGTATTCAATAGATAATTCTTAGAGGAAAAAACATTATACATAGTATCCATGTAAGGAAATAGTTGCTGAAAACATGTGAAAAGACTGTGAACTATGTAGTACTGAATTGTGGAGTTAGACCCTAAACTGTTGAGTGATTGAATGGAAAAATGAAATGGCATTTGAGGAAGCTGTCAATTAAATGTGTCTGGGTGGTTAAGAACACATTTCTTCTCTCAGAACACATATTTATTTCCACTTTACCCTCGGCTTTAACAAATGAATAACCCCACTGGAAAATTTCCATTATTTGTGTTATTTATGCAAGACTCGTTTTTGTTATGGATTAATCATTAAGTGCAGCTAATCTCTACTAGCATCTCTGTATTATTGACAATTCTCAACCACCAATAGGCCACTACCTCCTAGACTTTCACATCTCCTGCAAGAAATCCATGTATTATTTATCAAATAGAAAACATACATTTTACAAAACATTTTATTAAAAAACAATAGATACGTAAATAAATTATTAACCAAAGTACAGGGCACATAAGCACAATAGTTTATGTTATTAGGCACTCACTATGAGAGCACCTCTCCAACTAGACTGTTATTTCTATGTGTGTGTGCGTGTGTGTGTGCGTGCGTGCGTGCGTGCGTGCGTGTGTGTGCGTGCGTGCGTGCGTGTGTGTGCGTGCGTGCGTGCATGCATGCGTGCGTGCGTGTGTGTGTGTGCGTGCGTGTGTGCGTGTGTGTGTGTGTGTGTGAGATTCGATGGATGCTGTCATTGGGAACGAGTGTTATTCCCAATGATCATATATGTGTGAGCAGTGCATGATACTTGTATGGCGTGACCTTTCACCTAACGCTCTGTGTTGGCTGTGTGTCATCCATGACACTATCACAGGCCCCCAAACCGCGCAGGGGGAGGGGGAGGGGGAAAGGAGAATGGGATGGTGGATATGGTATAGGAACATAGTGACGTGGCCAGGTCAACGAGGAGGCAGAGAACCCTTGGTCAGGCCAGTATATAGTGTTCTAGTGTTAAAGGAACATGCCAACATTATTGGAGATGTACTTACCGGCTTCTCCAGAGTCAGACAATCACTGTAGATGCCAATTTTCTCTCTGTGCGTTCAGTTGAAAGCTATGCAAAAATCCTATGAACGTATCAGTACTAGAAATGTGCACACAGTAGGCTACTACAACAACACAAGACTATGTATAGCAAAGGTCCACAGCAGAGGACTATAGTAAAGGTCCACAGCACACGACTATGTATAGCAAAGGTCCACAGAATGAAGAATGAAGAATGAAGATTGTGAGGAATGAAGAATGTTTGAAGGTTTTCACAAAACATATTTTTTTGGATGTGTGAAAAGCGCCCTCGAGCCTAACCAAATATCCAAATAGAATTGAATCGTCTCAAATCGAATCAGGGTAATCAGTGCCGATACCCACCATCATCACCACTACCATCATCATCATCATCAATACCCTGTAAAGCAATTACATTCCGTCATTGGTATTTTCCACTACAACAACAAGCCACGTATCCGACCATACTTACAGATGCTGAGGACGTTGCTAAATGTGTTGACACATGAAGACTGTGCAGAACTCTCTAATTAACGAGGCCGGCCAGTTACTGTCGGAAAAAAGACTGTTACTCTATCTGATGGTGATGGAGAACGAGACTGAGGACGCATTGTCAACAGCTGTCGGTGACACAGGTACGGCAGACGGCTGAGATTACAGCGGAGCCACGGAAACAACTTAAAAAGCCACAAACAAGTCTTTAAGTGCGGCAAGGCGTATCCTCCAGGGAGGCCTCCTCCCGACAAAACGCTGGTCGTTATGGGAGGCGGGGAGGAGTACGTGTTGACTATAATACCACTCAAACGCTGCTTGGCACTAAGTGACAGGAGTGGGGTTTGTATAACATACAGACGCCAGCATTGGCACTGACACGTCACTGCTGACAAAGACTTCCAGAGCGTTGCTCTTTCTATTCGATGTCGGGGGGTGAGGGGGTCGGGTTGTGTGAAATATACACACATCATCGCTTTTCAAGAGCCAACTTTTTTTTTCATCTGCAGCTAGGAAGATAAAACCATTTTTTAGCAGCTGAAAGTACAATTAAAGAGGCACTTCACCCAAAAAAAAGCACATGGCAACCTCTTGCAGTTTGTTATTTACAAATTTTCTTTGGGACAAAAATAGGACAATAAATGCACGTCAGACGTTAGCATAGCATTTTAGTCAGACGTTAGCATGGCATTTTAGTCAGACGTTAGCATGGCATTTTAGTCATATGTTAGCATGGCATTTTAGTCAAAGTTACTCCTTCTGCGTTGTGTTTAAATGTCGATGCCCCAAGGGAGTTTCGAACATGAGTCTCCCACGCCTTGGCCGACAGCATAGACCGCTATACCAAGAGGTGCATTTTAGGGAGACGTTACCATGGCATTTTAGTCAGACGTTAGCAAGGCATTTTAGTTTGTGTGGTGGGGTGACAGTACAATTTAAAGATTACAATGGAAGTCTATGGTGGTGGTGAATCAACAGAAAATAAAGATTTTCAGAAACGGTAAAATGTTAGGAAGAAAACAAGAAGGTCGCCTTGACTTTAATATCAAGGCAAGAATGACTTGGAACCCATGTGTGTAAATTAACCAGTGTTGTTTCTCTGTGACATGGCCCTTTAAGGTCTCCATAGAGGTATGAAGAGGTAACTTCCGTCGACCCTTGAGCCCAATTATTTCCTCTCCTTCTTCTCCCTAGCCCCACCGTTTCCGAGGAGCTTTTGTGGCAAATGAAAAAACAAACGAAGAAAAAGCTAAAGAAAGAAAAGAAGAACACAAAGAGGTCTTTTGATGTAAGAAGCACATAAATAAATGTTATTTTGAAAAGCCCCGGGTGCTTTCACATCCCCACAACTCCCCGGTTTAACCTCTGCGACGGGGTGGGGGGGGGGGTGCAAGATGGAAAAAAACAGTCCATCCTCAAGAAGCCCCTCAGCTGGCTGATATGGGGGGAAAAAAAACATCCCACTCAATAAACTCACTCAATTTCGAGCACCATCTCACTCTCCGTGACCAGAAAATGCAGATTAGAGCAACTTTCAACTTTGGGCACTGGGAGACGCAGCGGACCCGCTAGGTCAATGACGCGCGGCGGCGGCGTGTAATGGAACGAGTCAATGATGTTCGCCGACTTCTTCCCAGGAAGTAATGTGTGCTTGACACTTCATATTTCTCAGGCGGGTGGGGGTGGGGGGAGCTCTTCGAGGGCCCTCGCAATCAATACTGGGGGAATTCATTAAGCGCCTTTACTGAATGATGCGCCGGCCGATCGGCGCGCCGAAGAAGAATCACTTAGTAAATATGAATTCATTGGACTCGCGGAGTTAATCCCAAAAGAGCAAACAAGGCATTTTTTCCCCTGCGAAAGTCGACGATATATATTTGAGATATTACTTGTGTGTCAAAAAAAAAGTCTTATATTCATTTTCGGGGAAGATAGGGATGATACCCAGATAGCAAAAGGTGTTAATTCAATGTTGATTTATGGTCACAATGCTTGCTTTTTGGTTAAGGTCGACGATTGATGTTGAATCACCCATTAACCGCTAAAGCAATTGACTATTGTTGAAAACATATCATTGAATCAATATTGTTTTGTGGTTGCATTTTAATGATTGAAATGCCAATATCTAATAAATGTTGAATCAACGGATGCTGTTCAACGTATATGCTGTTTGTCGTCATTACGTTGGCCCGAATTCCCCCCCCCCAATTTAAACAGACGTACGTCCCAGCATGCAGCTGAGCACTCGATCTCTCAATGTGAACTTCTGTTCAGAACAGCACGTCTGGTTCCCCCCGGATTTGATTCTACTGAGTGCTTTACAGTAAGTTTTGGCTATATTACTTTTATCTTAACTGTGTTCTGTGAAAAATAACGTTATTGTGAGTGTGCACCAGTGGATCTTGACGGCGTTGTGCATGTGATATGCTGCAGTTTGGTAGGTAAATATATATATACGTCAACTAAGATAAATATTCATGAATATTCGTAGCGTGTGCTTAATATAACTCTGGAGAGTGTGCAAGTGGAATCGTACGGTTGTTTAAGTTATTTCGATGTAAATATTATAGCGCCAACGATTAGTAATTGCGTGGTCCAATTGCGTGCGTTGGTACTGAATGACGTTGTGCGACTCAGCCAATCAAAAGCATGCTTATTGGGTGAACAGGAAGTAGTCAAGGAAGCATGCGCTAGCTGGCCTAGTAAACACGTGGATCCGTAAATGCAACGTTGCCTACCAGACAACAACGGGACCGCGTGTTTCTTTTTGTATGGCTGTTCAAACTAATTTTACAGTTCTGCTAGCTACATGCATTATTTAGCGAGCTGGGTTAGCCGGTTAGTTGGCTTTGAATCCCGGCTGCGGCTAGGTAGCCAGCTAGCTAAATGCACCGCGACGGCGGCGCCCATGTTGATAAAGCGCTTCACATAACAAATCGTTTTTTCTTAGAAACTGCTTATTTTTATAACGTGATTTTTTTCTGTGGCTTATCTAAATACTAATTTGATGCTATGACTATGTTTATATCGCTATATCTCCCCTTGCACTCTTTCTAAGTTGGTTAAGGTTAGAGTTTGTCTTAGAGCATGGCGATAGAACGCCAGGTAGTTTGCAGGCTGTTTGAGACTTAATTGTTCTAGCCAAGTAAATACCACAATTTATGTACCATTACATTGACTATATAGTTAGACGTTTGGTTATATACATGGTATTTTCTAATGAACAATATAACAATAATATAATAATGGACTCTCTTGATATTGATCAAAATGTAGAATTATGCAAGCGTTTCACCCTGCACATTGCAATGCAGCACATTAATGTCGACCCTCCTCTCTTTTTTCTTTCTTTTTCCAGAATCACGTACCAGTTTCAAGAAGCCGCACGTTGCAGCAATTGAAGCAAAGACCTGTTCTAGCCAAGTAAATAGCACAATGTATGTACCATTACATTGACTATATAGTTAGACGTTTGGTTATATACATGGTATTTTCTAATGAACAATATAACAATAATATAATAATGGACTCTCTTGATATTGATCAAAATGTAGAATTATGCAAGCGTTTCACCCTGCACATTGCAATGCAGCACATTAATGTCGACCCTCCTCTCTTTTTTCTTTCTTTTTCCAGAATCACGTACCAGTTTCAAGAAGCCGCACGTTGCAGCAATTGAAGCAAAGACCTGTTCTAGCCAAGTGAATAGCACAATTTATGTACCATTACTACAGCACCTCATCACTATGTCATCTTATTCTCGGGCTAAAAGACGTAGAGTCAACAAATTAGTGAGAGAGACAGAGCAGGCTATCCTCACTGATTATAAGTTAATTGTTGCTGCTAATTCAAGGACAAACCATCACTCTTTAGAGAACACAGATCCTGTCACAGCCTATACTGAGTGCCTGCTCGATTTACCAAAGACAGACTTGCCACTAGATTTAACAACTAGATCAGACTTGCCACTAGATTTATCAACTTCAGACTTGCCACTAAACAGACCACTAACTATCAGTGATCAAAGTGAAAATATTGACTCACCAGGTGAGTCAAATGCACATTTTGAAAGTATAGCTGGGGATGACGAAATTGAACCTGAACATGTCTTTGACAGTGATGAGCATAATGAAAATTTCCTCATGACAAGTTTAAAATATTGGGCAACATCCTATTCAGTCTCTCTGGTTGCACTATCATCTTTGCTGTCCTTTTTGAAGATGTTTCACCCCACCCTTCCTAAAGATGGAAGAACATTGCTAGGAACACAAAAAACATGTGCCTACCACTAAGATTGAAGGGGGAGAATACTATCATTTTGGTTTAGTCAAAGGGGTGCTTTCACGGTTGGCATGTTTGATTTTACCGGCAACTCTGACAACTCTTAATTTACAAGTTCTAAAGTTCTAAACTTCAGTTTTGGCCCATACTTGGAAGTCTCAAATGTGACTACACAAAGTCCCCATTTGTTGTTGGCATTTTTTGTGGTCTCAGCAAGCCAAAGTGTGTTTTTGAGTACCTAGAGCAGTTTGTCAAAGATCTTCAGAATGTACTGTCTAATGGCATTATTTATAATGACAAGCAATTTGATGTACAGATTTCTTCTTTCATTTGTGATGCCCCGGCTAGAGCTTATATTAAGCAGACCAAGGCATTTAATGGCTATTCTGGTTGTGACAAGTGTTTTCAGGAGGGTGTATGGAGAAATAAAATGACATACCCTGAAACAAAAGTCAGACTTAGGACAGACTCCAGTTTCTCAGACATGGTTGATGAGGCACATCACAATGGGACGAGCCCTTTAACAGGTTTAGTTAAGATGGTTTCTATGTTTCCAACTGATTACATGCATCTCTGTTGTCTCGGAGTTACAAGGAAACTGCTTAATATATGGTTAAAGGGGAAGAATTTGGCAACAAGGGTCCCTTCCAAAACTGTACAAGCCATTTCAGGTAAACTGCTAAAGCTACGTCCCTACATGCCTTGTGAATTTAACCGTAAACCAAGGGAACTGTCAGAGTTAGATCGCTGGAAAGCTACTGAGTTGCGATCCTTCATGTTGTATTGGGGTCCTGTTGTTTTGAAGGATTCCCTCCCCAGTGAGCTGTATGACAACTTCATGTTGTTTTCTGTTGGAATGTACTTGTTGCTGTCCCCTAGTATTTCTGAGGAAATGTTGGCCTTTGCGCACAAGTTGATGGTTTCTTTTGTTGAACACTTTGGGACAGTGTATGGAAGAGGTGAAATTGTGTACAATGTACACCAGCTTATTCATTTGGCTGAGGAATACAGGAAGTTTGGCACTCTAGATAATATCTCAGGATTCCCTTTTGAGAACTATCTTGGACAAATTAAGCATCTTCTACGCAAGCCACATCAGCCTCTACAACAGGTAGTGAAAAGGTTGTCTGAAATTCCACATGTTGGATCCCCATGTCCCACAGATGATCCAATTTTGCGTAATATTCACACTGATGAGCCTGTCCCCCCACAGTTTACTTCTTCACAACAGTACAGGAAGGTCTCCACTCATCGGTTTACTTTGTCCACAAAGAAAGGAGACAATTGTATTGAGGTTGGAGATGGATTTGCATTAGTAGAGAATATTCTTAAATCAGAGGAAGAGGTATATATAATTTACAGAAAGTACAGACACAAACAGCCATACTACATGTATCCCTGTGAATCATCATACATTGGTACATACAAGGTCAGTGGCTTGCAAGAAGATATAGGGATAGGTAAACTTCGCTATATCAAGCGCAAATGTCTTCTCTCTCCAGACGGAGATGGTGCCATTGCAATACCACTACTTCATTTAACAGCATAACCATACTGCCCTACAAAGCTAAAGTGCAGTAACTATATTGACACACTGACTCTAACGTCGGATTTCGGGGCATAACTTACCTCATTAATAAATACACAATTAGTACAATATTACATGTACACAGATAACATGTTTGGCTGGCCAATTGAAACGCTTAAAGGAAAACTCCAACATTTTGTGAAATTAGCTTATTTAACATCTTCCCTGGAGTTGGACAAGAAGATGCATACCTTTTTCGTCTCTCTGCATGCTTTGGGCTTAGGGAACGCCTGGACCGTTAGCCTAGCTTAACTTCATCACTGGAAGTGGGGCAGACATCTAGCCTAGTTCACTACAGTCAGGAAATATACTCCAAATACAACTCCCAAACGTTCCTGTAAACATGTTGTGACCTGTGTGTTTACCCCGTCTCCCAGTCACACAAGTCACACGAGTCTCCCAGTCACATGAGTCTTGTGTGACTGGGAGACTTTTGTGACTTGGAGACTTGTGTGACTTGTGTGACTTGGAGACTTGTGTGACTTGTGTGACTTGGACTTGTGTGACTTGTGTGACTTGTGTGACTTGGAGACTTGTGTGACTTGGAGACTTGTGTGACTTGTGTGACTTGTGTGACTTGGACTTGTGTGACTTGTGTGACTTGTGTGACTTGTGTGACTTGTGTGACTTGTGTGACTTGGAGACTTGTGTGACTTGTGTGACTTGGAGACTTGTGTGACTTGTGTGACTTGGACTTGTGTGACTTGTGTGACTTGTGTGACTTGTGTGACTTGGAGACTTGTGTGACTCGTGTGACTTGGAGACTTGGACTTGTGTGACTTGTGTGACTTGGACTTGTGTGACTTGTGTGACTTGGAGACTTGTGTGACTTGGAGACTTGTGTGACTTGTGTGACTTGGAGACTTGTGTGACTTGTGTGACTTGTGTGACTTGGAGACTTGTGTGACTCGTGTGACTTGGAGACTTGGACTTGTGTGACTTGTGTGACTTGGACTTGTGTGACTTGTGTGACTTGGAGACGTGTGTGACTTGGAGACTTGTGTGACTTGTGTGACTTGGAGACTTGTGTGACTTGTGTGACTTGGACTTGTGTGACTTGTGTGACTTGGAGACTTGGACTTGTGTGACTTGTGACTTGGAGACTTGTGTGACTCATGTGACTTGGAGACTTGTGTGACTGGGAGACTTGTGTGACTTGGAGACTTGTGTGACTTGTGTGACTGGGAGATGTGGTAAATACACAGGTCACAACATGTTTACGGGAACGTTTGGGAGTTGTATTTTGATTGTATTTGGAGTATATTTCCTGACTGTAGTGAACTAGGTTAGATGTCTGCCCCACTTCCAGTGATGAAGTTAAGCTAGGCTAACTGTCCAGGCATTCCCTAAGCCCAATGCATGCAGAGAGACGAAAAAGGTATGTATCTTCTTATAACTCCAGGGAAGATGTCAAATAAGCTAATTTCACAAAATGTTGGAGTTTTCCTTTAAATGCTTCAAAAATGCAATGTGTGTAGTGCACTTTGGCTTTGTAGGACGGTATGGGAATGGCTTGTAAGGAGAGATCATTATGAGTACCGTAAATTCTCATTTCAGCCCTTTGAAGATGAATGGTGAGGTGGTGCTGTGGTCAGTTGTACAGTTCCCAAATGGTGGGACAGCAGTAGTTCTAGAGAGCTGGTTCGACCTATTCTATTATTATTAGTCTATTATGTATAGTGTATCGTGCGGCTACCGTTCTACAGTGACCAGCATTACCAACGTTTCCTCGTACCAGCTAGTGTGCTTATCCAGGCTGGGCTGCTTACCCTGGCGCTTTCACCCGAGGAGCCCTAGACGAGGACCGTGTGGATATGTACACTGGATAACCTACACCGACGACTACAGACAGAAATAAGGCTGGTACTATAGATTATTCACCTTACGTATAAATACGTTTCAGGTGGATACAGCAGTTAGTTACCCCAATAAGTTGAAGCCTTCACCACGATACAACGTGCTGTGAAGTGTGCCCGTTTTGCCCCAAAATAGAGCCTTGAGACCGCGTGCAAATTGATAGCTGAAGTGTCAGAGTTTAAAGCTGTATCATTGAGTTCGACCTATTCTATTATTATTAGTCTATTATGTATAGTGTATCGTGCGGCTACCGTTCTACAGTGACCAGCATTACCAACGTTTCCTCGTACCAGCTAGTGTGCTTATCCAGGCTGGGCTGCTTACCCTGGCGCTTTCACCCGAGGAGCCCTAGACGAGGACCGTGTGGATATGTACACTGGATAACCTACACCGACGACTACAGACAGAAATAAGGCTGGTACTATAGATTATTCACCTTTACGTATAAATACGTTTCAGGTGGATACAGCAGTTAGTTACCCCAATAAGTTGAAGCCTTCACCACGATACAACGTGCTGTGAAGTGTGCCCGTTTTGCCCCAAAATAGAGCCTTGAGACCGCGTGCAAATTGATAGCTGAAGTGTCAGAGTTTAAAGCTGTATCGTTGAGTTCGACCTATTCTATTATTATTAGTCTATTATGTATAGTGTATCGTGCGGCTACCGTTCTACAGTGACCAGCATTACCAACGTTTCCTCGTACCAGCTAGTGTGCTTATCCAGGCTGGGCTGCTTACCCTGGCGCTTTCACCCGAGGAGCCCTAGACGAGGACCGTGTGGATATGTACACTGGATAACCTACACCGACGACTACAGACAGAAATAAGGCTGGTACTATAGATTATTCACCTTTACGTATAAATACGTTTCAGGTGGATACAGCAGTTAGTTACCCCAATAAGTTGAAGCCTTCACCACGATACAACGTGCTGTGAAGTGTGCCCGTTTTGCCCCAAAATAGAGCCTTGAGACCGCATGCAAATTGATAGCTGAAGTGTCAGAGTTTAAAGCTGTATCGTTGAGTTCGACCTATTCTATTATTATTAGTCTATTATGTATAGTGTATCGTGCGGCTACCGTTCTACAGTGACCAGCATTACCAACGTTTCCTCGTACCAGCTAGTGTGCTTATCCAGGCTGGGCTGCTTACCCTGGCGCTTTCACCCGAGGAGCCCTAGACGAGGACCGTGTGGATATGTACACTGGATAACCTACACCGATGACTACAGACAGAAATAAGGCTGGATTATATTAGTTTAGGACGGTATGGGAATGGCTTGTAAGGAGAGATCATTATGAGTACCGTAAATTCTCATTTCAGCCCTTTGAAGATGAATGGTGAGGTGGTGCTGTGGTCAGTTGTACAGTTCCCAAATGGTGGGACAGCAGTAGTTCTAGGGAGCTGGTTTAATGCTAAAGACCAGACTGTGTTATGGCCCCCTAAACACATAAAGCTCACAAAAGCCCTTCGAGATGGACTGCAACCAGATGATAAATGGATCACCTATAAGGATGTACGTGAGCTTACTACGTGTGGTGAGTATTTCGTGCAACACATACACAAAAAGTGAGGACGCAAATTGTGACGATGCACATATGATAAGAGGTACATATATTTTTTCGTTAAACACTGGACTGCAGATATGTTAATTGTCATTTTCTCTCTGCTCTTTCCAGAGACCCATGATGAGGCCAAAAAACGAGAGACCAAGTACACCTCAACTATGTGTCCAACCTCTGAAATTGAATCTGAGGACGAAGGAGATCTCCGCCAAAAAAGAAGATCGAGGTACAGTGTTCACTTTGTTAAAGGGACAACTCTCCCTAGGGTGTTGTAAATAATGGCACTGCTGTTGTAGTTGCAAGTAGTGCTAAAAGGATAACACACAGTGGCCTGAGGGCCTATGTATTCAGACTTTAGCCTTGACTAATAAACGTAGTATCATAACTACATTTATTTATATGTGTGTATATATATACTTTTTTTTAGGCCAAATCAGCAGTATGTGCACTCGGACTCTGACTCGAGTGGCGACGCCAAAAGAAAACGTTTTGCCAAAGCACCTGATGTGGGTTTCCCAGGTATTGATGCAATGCATTTATTTTATATAGGCACTTTGGAAATGGCTACAGTTAATAATAATAATAAACAGTTAAACAAATTAGTCTGACCATGTACCGACAAATTTAGCATTTTAATTTGATTGGACTTCTGCATTTCTTGCAGTTATTCTATAGTTGGCCCAAAATATATACATTGTGAATAACATGCCAACTAAAATATGTTGTAGGACAGACTCCAAAATCGAGCCGGTCTCGTAAGGCGCTAAGATACGTCAACCCTCCAGTTGTTGGCCAAGACCCTACAATGAATGGTATGTTGCTATGCATGTTAAAATGCCAACTAGATGATGTTTAAACATGATTTGTAGCATCTTCAATTCTCACCCTGGCTTACCTTTTTTAGATTCTTTGGATGGTGGCAGGATCTACAGCTATTTAGATTCGTTGCAGACTCCTGATCCAAATAACAGTAAGTGAACCCATATCTGTGTTCTTGTGAGGAGATGGCTGGCAGGTCGCTGGCATCATGCATGCAACAGAATACATGTTTACAATGTGCATGCCAGCCCACTACAAAAATGCAAAGCCTTCACAACTTGCAAGCAATGTCACAATAAAAATGTGTAGTTGTACATAATGCTTTTATATTGAGCACAATTTCCACCATGTTTGAGTCGCAACTTATTTTACATTTCCCCTTTGTAGATCTGGTTACTAGCAACTACCGGCAATCGCTAACTCAACATAATGGTGAGTTATCAAGCAATCTCATAACATAATATTCTGGCATGTTTAAAATATCTGTATTGTCTCGCATTGTCTTTGATATTTTTATTAAAGTAGTATTTGGCAGTGCACGTGAAATCAGCTGAATGGAAATCAAACATTTTCTCACATGGGGGATTACAATAGCGTCATTTGCTAATAACTTTGTGTATTTCCTACTGTGTTTCAGCCGAGATGCCAGGATTTGATATTGTTCAGTATCACCAGCAGCAGCAGGCCTCACATGTCCAGCAGCTGCAAGATCGACAAAGTGCAAGTAGTGGTATGATACTGTACTCTTTCAGTAACAGTGTTTTGAGAGACGGGGATACAACTCCTTACACCCCTTCCTGACATAGAGCGACGCGAGCGAGCGAGAAAAAGTGATTAAAATGTATTCGTTTCAATCAGACTATCCTGACCTGCCGCGAGCGACAGTGAACTGAGCAGCGATGTTGTTCACCCCTCAAATATTCGCTCGCTGTGTCTCTAGTTGAGCGATTACGCGGCCGAGTCCCGCCCCTAAACACTTTTTATTGGTCGAGAATCCAGGTAACACACACTCGGACACGCGCTGCGTCATATCAGGACAGTGTCGTGTGCGATTTCGTCTCCAGTTCGCTCGCTTGCTGCCTGTCAGGAACCGGTGTTAGTGATTGTGACATGTATGTTAATTTGACTGACAAGTCAGATTTTGTATTTTTAAATATAATGATTTGTTTCTACAGGGATGTCGGGATGCAGCTCGGGGCAATACTACAGTCCCCCTGGTCTCTCACAACATGCACAAAATGGTATGCCATTTTAGAGGGAACTACCACCAGTTTGATCCAATGCAGTCAAACTAGTGAAATATATAACTATGATTTTGTTTCTACAGCGATGTCAGGACACAGCTCAGGGCAATCTGGTGTTTCACAGCGTAGACAGATGGCCGGCGATGACGGGCAGCTTATGAAAGGCAAGTCTATTGGACATGGTGTAATTCCTCGTGTGATTTGCTGCTTATTTTTATTTCTCACTTAATGATTTTAACTCTTCTTCTGAAGACCTTACCATCCAGAAGATGAATTCAATGCTTGCTGAATTACTTGTTGTGGTGAAGGATCTATCCAGAGATGTGCAGTTCATCAAGACCGAGTTGGCTGAGGGCAACATATCTGGTGGGACCAGGGGACACGGGGTGGCCACCACAACCACTATGCTCCCCTTCCAGCTGCCAATCGCCAGTGAACAAGACTTCAATGAGGCAGAATCATTACTGATGGAGCAATCAGTCCGTCAAAAGATGGTAATTTATTGAACTGCATTCATTTATCAAATGTAGATTGTTTCAGTGTGGTCTTGTTCAGGGGAGAAATGTGTTTAGCACTTTCTAGTTCAAAACGTGTTAGAGCTTGTATATCTGCTATTTATGAAACGTTTTGAAATTGTTCAAATATACCGTTTACATATGGACAGGAGGGTTAATGTGGTTAAACCTAATGACTGGCATGGGCTGGAATATCAGTGCATGCATAAAGTGTGTGTATAAACAAGTTGGTTGCTCTGTGTTCATAAAATAAACGTTATGCTGTTTCTAACGCAGGGCCTTCATTTTCTTCTCTCTGATTTAGATTTCTCGCCTGGCTTTGGTAGGAGGCACCAATTCAGAGAACCTGATCAGACTGATGTTGAAAACTGCTATGACCAACGCCCTGGCCAGTGGGTTCAACTGGGCTGGAAAGAAAGACAAGCGTTGTTCAGAAAGCAAGAAGCCATTCAAGCACACCACACTACAAGCCTGCATGTTTGGTGAGCTTCCTCCCCTGCAAACTACTTCATAGGTTAAGTTTAGGTAGTGCGGTGGTGATGCTGGTGATTCAGAATATAATTATGCTGTTGCAAATGGAAATGGAAATGGTGAGCTTTAGAGGTGCATGGATACACATTGTATAGCGATTGCTTAATTCTCTTTCCTGTCCAGTCTAACTGGATGCTGACTGTAGCTTGTTACTGTAGACCTACAGAGTGAGTAATTGAGTGATTAAAAAAAATCGCACTCGTGTGAAGTGAGGGCCGGGTGCTCGTACATCATCTCACCCACCTCTCTTCCTCCCTTTTTTATTTTTGTGTCTATCAGCTGCTGCTCGACAGTTTGACCCCAAGCTGACCGACCAGGACTACAGCGAAACTGTCAAGAAGTGGCTTCGTTATGCGCCAGACCGGGAGGGAGGCATCTCAAGGAACCGAAGTGACCCAAACTTAAGTCAAGCGAACCAGAGTCAAACTTAGGGTACCACAGCACAGCACACCACACACTGTTTCCCTGGTTCATACAGTACAAGGAATTACCCTGGCATCTACTTGAATGACTTATGCTGCTTCAGCCTGTTCTTGGAACCGAAGTGACCCAAACTTAATTGTCAAGCGAACCAGAGTCAAACTTAGGGTACCCCAGCACAGCACAGCTACCCCAGCACAGCACAGCACACACTGTTTCCCTGGTTCATACAGTACAAGGAATTACCCTGATGGACACTGTTCTTCCATGGACGGCATCTACTTGATTATGCTGGTTCAGCCTGTTCTTGGAACCAAAGTGACCCAAACTTAATTGTCAAGCGAACCAGAGTCAAACTTGGGGTACCCCAGCACACTGTTTCCCTGGTTCATACAGTACAAGGAATTACCCTGGACACTGTTCTTCCATGGACGGCATCTACTTGAATGACTTATGCTTCAGCCTGTTCTTGCAGTGTTTATTTTTTTAATTTTTTATTTTAACCTTTATTTACCCAGGGTAGGTTCGCTGAGCACAGATGCTCTTTTTCAGCTACGCCCTGCTTCACATTCACAGAGTTCCATTCACACCTGGGAGCTGCCCACAGTCTGACACTGTTGGCCACTGAGCAACTCCACTGGAGCAGTTGGGGGTTTAGTGCCTTGCTCAAGGGCACTTCAGCGGTTGGTGTTAAGGGTATGGGAGAGAGTTATATGGGAGAGAGTTATAGAAACATTAGGGGTGTAACGGTACACAAAATCCACGGTTCGGTACGTACCTCGGTTTTGAAGACACGGTTCGGTATTATTTTCGGTACAGGGGGGGGGGGGGGGGGTAATCCAAAAATGTTTGCTTTTTTATCTATTTATTTAACTGTATTAAACAATATAAAACGAATTGGCCATAATTGACTGAGCAAACTAATGCTTACTGCTGTAACCTACTAATAACACTTAAGTAAATCTGAAGATTATTATATAGCAGATGCCTTGGAGGATAAGTCGTGGACAACTGTAGATCATCTAAGCTCCACTGTGTTTAAATTCAAATCCTATGCCATTGTTTATATTTAACCCTTGTGTCTGAAAACTAAAATATTATACTCTTATTAGGGGACTAAATTGAAAAACTCCATAAAAAGATTATGTTGAAATAATTTCCCACTTTCTTTTCCATAAATATTTTATTCAACTTCAGCCCTGATCATAACCATTTTTTATATTATTTTTGTAATGAAATACTCCCACTTTTCTGAAAAGAGTTGTTAAATATGACAAAAAAAAGAATATGTGGTGGTTATGATCGGGCTGAAGTGGAATAAACAATTTATGAAGAGTAAAAAAAAAAATACAAGATAATTAAAAGATTATGCCACATATTATGTTGGCTCATCACTGCAAAGTTATCAAACAAATACGAATCTGATCAGACACAAGGGTTAAGTTGTTGTTCCCTTTCTAATTTCCTCAAACATCTAGTCTAGTTAATGTTAATGTGTCTAGTTATTTGACAATTGATGCTTTTTGTTGGACATTTCAGTCAGTAGTGAGCTCATACTTTGAGCTCATAAGTTTATAGTTAAAATGATTGCAATCTTGTCTTCGTTGTGCATGAATGCGTGTGCTCACCACACACAATATGTGTGTCACTATTCTGTCAGTGGCTATATTGTTAATGAAAGCCTGTTTGTTTTTTGTAAAAAGTTGTAGTCACTAAGTTCTGATACCCTAGAAAAAAATAAATTTTCATATTAAAGCCATGTTGTCATTTTTGTTCACACATTTTTGGAAATATGGTCATATAAGAATTTTATTATTATTTATTTAACAATAGTGTGTTTAACAGCAGGAAAAAAACATGTAATGTTATGATGTATACATATCATCAGCAATATTTTAATGTAAAATGTACATTAATCAGTATTGATTCCTTAACTTTACAAGTTACAAGTAGATGTACAAGTTACAAATGTACAAGTAGAGTACCATTTAGATTATGGTTGAATAAACATTGATGTCTAACATTGATTCAATATAAAATCAACTAAAATGTGCATGTAGATTACCATTTAGATTATGGTTGAATAAACATTGATGTCTAACATTGATTCAATATAAAATCAACTAAAATGTGCATGTATATTACCATTTAGATGATGGTTGAATCAACATTGATATAGTATCAGCTATGGTTGACACCTAACGTTGATTCAACGTTAGGGTCATAGACAACGATCTATATAATTTAGATGTCAGGCTTCAACATAGATTCAATATTTCTGCTGAACCCTATTTCAACGTTGATTCACTCATTTTTTGCTATCTGGGTAGTGGAAGGGCAAGTAGTCACACAAGCACACACACACACACACACACACACAAATAGGTGCATGTGTAACGGAGGTACCGCCAGGGCCGTATTAACGACCGGGCCATTTGGGCCGCGGCCCGTGGGCCTCTAGTGACGAGGGGCCTAAAAAAATATATAAAAAAATACATTTTTTTTTTAACTTTTTTTTTAAATTATTTTATTTTATTTTGGGGATCGTTGTCATACTGTGACACTGAAATGAAAAATCAGTACGTCACACTCCGTGGCTCTCCCTGCCGTCTGCAAGTGGCTAATCTTTAGTTTCCGACCCCCCAGTAAGCTAACCATGAATAAATCCAAAAAAAGGAAAGTCTGAGGAAAATAGAGGGTTTAATTCAGCGTGGACAGATTAATTTGCTTTCACGACTAACAATGCAGGCTTACCTGTAGCCTATGCCTGATATGTGGTGCGAAATTTGCGAACAACGATTACTGTCATTTTGATTACTGTAGTTTGCCTGGTATGTAGCCTTGGTTAGTGGCTGCCCCACCAATGTTTTACATATAAAAACGCCACTGTGCGTGCGTGCACGTGTATGTGTGTGTGGGGGCCTCCACAAGAGTCTGGCCCAGAGGCTTCTGAATTCTTAATCTGGCCTTGGGTACCGCGTGTCTATCCACAGTCACGATGGACAGTGTAGTGAAGTGACTGTGGACGTTAAGCGGTACTGCAAGTAAAACTCACTCCCCAGAGGCATCCAGACACATTACCAAGAAGTGAATTCACCTCTTGGTCTAGTGGTCTGCGATGCCGCCCGCGGCGCGGGAGACCGGGGTTCAACTCCCACTCTGGGCGATCCATTAACATGGGTCGAATCGAAACACAACGCAGAGCAATATGACACCGGTTACACACGCATGTACAGACGCACACACACAGCTGGCCCCTTCACGTAATTGTCATGGAGTGGTGCATTGGTGTCAACTCAACCACAGTCTTGAGGTAATTTCTTGTTCATTTGCCGTGTTTTAATTCCACTGAGCAACATACTTTTCTTCTCCCTCCTCGTCTCCGGAGACATAAATCACAGCGTATAACTAACTTTACCTGCAACTTTTTTTTCTTTCATCTAAAGATCTGTTGAGTTTTGTGAATACTGGCGGCGTGTGCTTCTTAGCGTGACAAAATCGAATTGAGCTCTTGATTACAAGTGTGTAATCAAGGCTTAATGTTGTGAACGTATCCGAGGTGATAATGGGCACCACTTTTTTGTCATTACTGTGAGAGAATGGTGAGTTAAAGGGGCACTTCACCAATCAACAATGCTGATTTATTTTGCGCGTAATCTCACATACACTCAACGACTATTAACAGTTTTGAACACGTTCATTTAGTTTAGACAGTTTTCGAAGTAAATGAGTTTGAATATGGCCACCGGTGATGTCATCGGGGACATTGAATCCTTGTGTTGTGTTAATTACAGCTCCATGAAATGATAAGATAGCAGTCCCTATAATACCAGGTATTGCTATTTTTTCATCTACATAATTTCATGGAGCTGTACTTAACACAAGGCAAGGATCCAATATCCCCAATGACATTTCCGGTGGCCATATTCACAACACATTTACTCTCAATATCTCAAACTAAATGAATGTGTGCAAAACTGTTTTTGGATGTGTGTGAGATTAAGTGCAAAATAAATCTGCGTTGTTTTTTAGTGAAGTGCCCCTTTAAGGCTTCAGACGGTTGCTTCATGTGCTCTTGGGTATCTCATATATATATATATATATATATATATATATATATATATTGTGAGGGTATTTTTGGTATATGAGTATGTTGAGATCAGATGTTCTGTTTAGGATTGTTAGTAACTGTCTAACTGTACATATGGCTGTTTACACTAGTAACTGTTTACCTGCATAATATAACTGTCTTCACCAGTGACTGTTTAGTTGCATATATATCTGTTCCCACTAGAGGGCGCTCTAGGCGGAGCCACCCAGGTACACCACCTTGTGGCGAGTATAAAAGAAAAGGTATCCTCCCACTTTGTTCTCTCCCCCTTATGTCTCTCAGTGAGAGAAGACCTGTATGTTACTGCTGCTCTTTCCATGTGAATAAAAGAAACCACGCCAGTTCAGGCTCAAGATAGAAACCATGCCTCTTGACCACATTATTGTCGCCCTATAGCCGAATTCTGTTAACAGAGTATATGAGGGTTTTAAGGCTTTATTGTAATCCATGTAGTTTTTATGGTACAGTAAGATGTTTGAGGTCCGACCACGAAACCGAGTTCACAAACAGAGAGTTCCAATCACTGTTGAAGGTATAAGATAAGACACGAGACGTCGCGTCCATATCCCACACACCAGAGCGGGGTGGCAGAGAGGGAATGGCACACCCTTTTCGAAATGGCTAGGTGTAAGCTAGCAGATAGTAACTTACCAAAGAGCCTGTGGCATTATGCGGTGCAAGAAGCCGCTTACACCAGAAACAGGTGCTTTAATAAGCACTCGGGCACCACCCTGTATACAGCGCTGACAGGAAAGAAGTGTAATCTAGCCAGAATGCACCGATTTGGATCAGTGTGTTATGCGTACCTGCAGGACAGGGGAAAACCCAAGTCCAAGGATGTAAAAGGATTTTTCGTAGGACACGACAGAGGAAGCCCTGCTTTCCTAGTTTATCACCCCGGTAACGGGAGAGTGCATAAACACATGCTAGTCAAGTTTGTCACGAAGACAACCTGTGAGAGCGAGACACAGACAGAGCAAGGTGTGTAGAAACAGAAACACATCACCCCAGTGTACTTAGTATAGTTGTGCAGACAGACAGTCAGCAACCCCCAGAGGGCGATGACGAGGAGCACCTGAGGGTGACGTCAAGTGCCCCAAGCAGTGGGAGGTATCCCCCAAGGGAACACAAACCCCCAGAATATCTGCCAGACTATGCCAGGAAAGGGAGTGACGAGGAGGACAATACACCTACCCCCGTTGAGTACTACTACAGGGTAGTCAGTGGGGTAAACCCGACATTTAAGGAGGCCACATTGTCCCCCGAAGAGGGCTGACATACAGTAGGAGGGAAATGGGTGTATTCAACCAAGTTACCAGAGGGCAGACAGACAGTGGGAGGGAAATGGTTGAATTAAATCCAGGAGGGTATTGAAGACCATGGTAAATACAAAGTATGGTTCGTAGAAAATTGATTAAATACTGAAATGAGTCCTATGTTTGGTCCCATGTTTAAGTACAGAGGTGGATGAGTTACCATGTTTAAAATACTGAAATGGATCTTATGTTTAACCCCATGTTTAAGTACAGAGGTGGGTGGTTTACAATGTTTAAGTACAGAGGTGATTCAATGTTTAAATACAAAAGAGGATCTATGTTTAAAATACAGAAGTGGAGGATTTGATCATCTCTCCAGACCACAAAAGAAAGACCTAGGCAGGTTAAACCATTTTATAGGTATGGACTTCGAACAGTCTGCCAACTGTGTAAAAATATCCCAGAAGAGATATGTGGGAAAAGGTCCTGAGATGTTTTTGACTGAAGTAAGAAATGTATAGATAAACTGTGGGTAGCTTCATTCTGTTGGACAATCTGTACTCGCCCTGACCTATGTTCTGTAGTGAGTAAGAGTGTCATAGTATTTTTGTTGACCCCACAGAGAATCATTGAACTACGTCAAAAATATGTTTTTCATTATCCCAGAGGTACAGCAGACAGACAGCGGTGTTTCAGGAAAGACAACAAAGGTTTAAGGCTTAAAGCCTACAGCAATATTATCAGCCGGTGAAGCTGATATGTATGTATATGTTTCTAGCTATGACAATGTGTTTATCTAGAGCAACTGCTCGAAGTGATGAAGATAAGGTTATGAATATATTGCTCAAAATGCAGTAGGTAATTGAAATGTATCCTCTATACCAAATATGGTGTTTTTGAAGAATGGGCGTTCTGTCAAAACCGTTTAAAATGATGGACATTGTGTATATATGGAGACGGTTGTTTATGAGGACAACCAGAGGACCATTGTGATTGCTAGGAACCCAATGTGTCAATATATAAATAATATCATCTCATCAGGTATGTCATCAGATAAGAACGAATTACACCGGTTTACTGTCCAATGGACAACAGAGTAGTAGACACTATGAGGGAACCTGTTTCAAATTAAAATTGAAGGGATTTGCAAGGGTCATGTTTAATGTGGAGATATTGACTGTCATACCCTATTGATGTTTTTGGAATAATATTATTTCCGTTGTAAAATGTTTTTCCAAAATGTCAGCCAGTGTGCTAATACAAATCTAAGTGGGAGTGTTGAGATCAAATGTTCTGTGTAGGATTGTTAGTAACTGTCTAACTGTACATATGGCTGTTTACACTAGTAACTGTTTACCTGCATATATAACTGTCTCCACCAGTGACTGTTTAGTTGCATATATATCTGTTCCCACTAGAGGGCGCTCTAGGCAGAGCCACCCAGGTACACCACATTTGTTCTCTCCCCCTTATGTCTCTCAGTGAGAGAAGACCTGTATATTACTGCTGCTCTTTCCATGTGAATAAAAGAAACCATGCCAGTTCAGGCTCAAGATAGAAACCATGCCTCGTCTTGACCACATTATTGTCGCCCTATAGCCGAATTCTGTTACCAGAGTATATGAGGGTTTTAAGTAGGGATGTCCCGATCACGTTTTTTTGCTCCCGATCCGATCCCGTTCATGTGATTTTGAGTATCTAACGATACCGATATTTCCCGATCCGATAAAAAAAATGTTTTAAGTTACTTTTTATTTTTTTATTTTTTTTTACTTTTATTTTTTTATTCAACAAACATGACCATGTTCACGTTTTAAACTCATACTGAGGCCTTAGTTTTGGTTTTAAATTGCATATCATCATTCATTTATTTATTGTCACACAGAGCAGAAGAATTTTGCCAAAACAAACCAATAGTATCCAGCTGCAGAACGGCAGATCAGCCACACTTTCAGACCCAAACGCATTTCCTTTGATTTAATTATACATCAAATGATTTATGTCAAGGATTGCAATGCCTCGCTTGAATGAAGTTAACTTTTCACCTGGATAACGTCAACATTCAGGGTGAATGTAATGTGAGAAATTGGGATTAAATAAAATATATATATATATTTTAATTTGGGTCTGAGTTTGTGGCTGGTCTGCCGTTCTGCAGCTGGATACTATTGGTTTGTTTTGGCAAAATTTGACTGAGCCAGATTCATTTTGGACATTTTCCCCAATTTCAATAAAAGAAATTGCTTAGAATAGTGAAGTTATGTTTTGTGGAAATGTACATAGTAAGGCAATACTCTGTCTTGTGGGGTATTCTCTTTAGAGTATCCCTGTTTATCGGAGATTCAGTGAAATTCTAACCCTGCACTGTGGCATTCAATGTGCTGTAAAAACTCCTCCATCACAGGATAATTGGCAGCATCTAGAGACAATCTATGTAACAAGACCGATCACTGTGGTAGTTTCAGATGGGGAAATCCATAACACTTAAACATGGTGGCAATGACAAAGCTGCTGTACTTACTGAAAAATGTACAGAGAAAATAATTAAAAGTGATTTCATGTTGAGTAAAATTATCTGCATCTTAAGTTGAAAGATGTTCAAAGTTAATAACGACATCATCAACATCATCATCAAACCTTTATTTGAATAGGCAGGTTAATTAAGAACAAGTTCTTATTTTCAATAACGGCCTATTTGGGGGTAAAAAGCCCCCTAGGGGAAAGGGGATGGGGGATAAAATCAAATAAATAAAAATAAAACACAAAGGAACATTATTAAAAAGGCAGGACATACATACAGAGCAACAACTGAACTGAACAACAACTGGCGGACATCAGAACAATAGTGGCAGCAAGGTGTTAGCACATGGAGAAACATCTACATGAGTGCTCTAGGGAGTTTGTTAAAGTTTCCTTAAACAATCGAATTGAAATAAACGTTTCCATATTTAAGGTTTTTTGTAGTGTGTTCCAGCTATCAGCTGCTGCGTACTGAAAGGAGGAACGGCCTTGTGAGGAGCTGGCATGGGGGGCGTTTACCAGGATATGTGTGGCTGACCGGGTGTGGTCATTTGGGAGTGGACGAGGGTGGACTAGGCGAGTAAGGTAAAGGGGATTATGGCCTAGAAATGTTTTATATACAAAGGCCAGCCAGTGGATGTTGCGTCTAATCTCCAGGGAGGGCCAGTTTACTAGGGAGTATAGCTAGCGGTGGTGGGTCCTGTAGGGGGCATTGGTAGCGAAGCGAATGGCGGAGTGATATAGGATATCTAAGCGCTCTAGATCACCTTTACGGGCCAAGCGGTAGATTACATCGCTAAAATCAAATAGCGGCAGGACAGTTATCTGGACCAGGGTGAGTTTAGCAGATCTAGTGAAGGAGGAACGGTTCCTATACAGAAAGCTAAGCCTTGCTTTGACTTTGGCCTGCAGTTTAGTTAGGTGTTCAGAGAAGGAGAGTTTGGTGTCGATCCACACTCCCAGGTATTTATAAGAGGTGACCAGTTCAAGCTTTTTGCCATCGGCGGCTACAATGGTGCCAGTCTGGGAGGTACCCTTGTGGCCGAACCACATAACTTTGGTCTTGCTGGTGTTTAGGACCAGGCAAAGGGCGGAGAAACCAGCTTGGATTTTTAGAAAGCTCTCCTGGAGAGTTTTCAGGACAGCATCCGGGGAGGGACCAGAGGTGTACAGGACCAGGGACGTGCACAGGACTTTAGAGGGGCAGGTGCTCAAAGGCTGAAAAGGGCACTGTGCTATTTTAGGGGGGCCTTTTTGGGTGGGGAGAGGCCTTTTTATGCTTTTGGGGGGGGTTTGGTGATCAAATATTGAATATTGAACTATAATAATCAGTGCAGGAGCTCACTTATCCTTGAAAGACACTGTTACCACTGACTTAAAAGGCCCATACATCTCCATAAATGTTCAGGGCGGAGGGAATAAGTGCTTACCCTACAGACCCCAAGTCTGTTAGGACAGCAGACTCGGTTGGCACTGCTCAAAACTTACCTCTTTAAAATAGCTTTTAAATGAATTATTATCTTTATTTCATTGTCTTATTTTTCTTTATTTCTATACATTTTACTTAAATATTTTATTATAATGTGTATCATTGTTTTATGTAGTTTCTTTTTCCATTTTATTTGTTCTTTTTTTAATGTCAACATATTATTTTAATTATTCAAATGGTACTCAAACATGTTCCGTTGTGATGTCACCAGTGTTGGGCAAGTTACTTTTAAAAAGTAACTAGTTACAGTTACTAGTTACTTCTTCCAAAAAGTAACTAAATTACTTACTCAGTTACAAATTATAAAAGTAACTAGTTACTTCAGAAAGTAACTATTGTGTTACTTTCAAGTAAAATTTTTACATAAACAACATACACAAATCTAAACTATTTGAATGTTGCTGTGGGACAAAGTGAGACTAGCCTCCAATCAAATGTCATGTATGTAGATATTATAATTACTATGTTTATATAGTGGATCATACAAATATAAACACAATAGATGTTTTGGAACTTTTGATATGTATTGCCCCTCAACAGGCCACAACTGGGCAACATTAAATTATGCTTGTTAAGCACTATACCAAAAATAAATAACAAATATATACTGATTGATTGAACATTTTAATGAACAGATTGCAGAATGGGTACAGTACAGTACAGCTCAATACACACAATTGTTAAGGGGATGCAGACCAGAGAGACTTTCGTCTTGTTTACATCAGGGTCCCCCATTTTCAATTCATGACATTTATGACATACACAACATACAGATATAAGAATCGAATCATCTAAACGAATCTAATCGTGACATTTAAGACATGCATGACATACATATATATATATCTGAGCACCTGAAGACTGTGCAATTAAACCAGGAAGTGCAGCACTGTTGATAAGGCTGTAGCCTCCACTACTGTAGTGCCCTGCGCTGCAACACAACTAACACAAGAGTGAACAAAAAAATGCTCATGGACTGTCTGTCGTTGACTGCTCGCTTGTGTTGTTCGTTGGATTAGTTTTGGATTATTTGGGCTTGCCAAACAAACTATCAAAACGTACACGGAACCGCGGTCTGTCATTGACTGAGTCGCTTGTGTTGTCGCTGTGTGTCAGCCTCTGGATTATTTCGAACACCCGCCCACCTCTACCTCTGATTGGCTTACCATGACATTTTACTCAACCTCAGCCAATCGCGCACTGCCCACTAACCAAGGAAAAAAGTATTGCTTCTCAGCGCAGAGATCTGTCTGATCTGAAAAAAACAGCTTCAATCATAGTAACGCACCGCATTTTTTGGCAGTAACGGTAACATCGTTATTAAGATTGGAAGAGTAATCCGTTTACTCGTTACTGAAAAATATTCCCATCACTGGATGTCACAGTATGATGTCATAATAGAACATTCTAGAACATTTGTGATGTCATAATAGTACATTCTAGAACATTTGTGATGTCACAGTATGATGTCATAATCAAACATTCTAGAACATTCGTGATGGCACCGTATGATGTCATAATAGAACATTCTAGAACATTTGTGATGTCACAGTATGATGTCATAATCAAACATTCTAGAACATTTGTGTAGAGTATATATTCAACAATTCTCAGATCTCAGAAGACAAAGTGAAGATCTCACTTGTTGTTCCTGGCTATTTGTCTGTAAGCTTGAATATATTCTGTAGATACAATTTAAAATCCCCACATGGAAAAGGAAACAATGTCCTGTACAATCCTTAATGAGCTGCGTCTGGAGGGAAGGCTCTGTGATGTGGTTATTAAAGTCAACAGCACTGAGTTGAATGCCCACAAGGCCCTCCTGTGTGACTGCAGCGACTATTTCAGGTAAGCTTGGTTCAGGTTAGCTTGTTCAGCTTAGCTTGTTTCAGGTTAGCTTGGTTCAGGTTAGCTTGGTTCAGCTTAGCTTGGTTTAGGTTAGCTTGGTTCAGGTTAGCTTGGTTCAGGTTAGCTTGGTTAAGCTTAGCTTGGTTCAGTTTAGCTTGGTTCAGGTTAGCTTGCTTCAGCTTAGCTTGGTTTAGGTTAGCTTGGTTCAGGTTAGCTTGGTTAGTAAACAGATACCATACTGTACTTTTTACTGTACACAGATAATATACAGTATTTCTACTGTAAACATATACTATACTGTACTTCTACTGTAAACAGATAATATACTGTATATATACTGTAAAAAGATAATATACTGTACTTATACTGTAAAAATATACTATACTGTACGTATACTGTAAAAATATAATATACTGTACTTCTACTGTAAACAGATAATATACTGTACTTCTACTGTAAACAGATACTATACTGTACTTCTACTGTAAACATATACTATACTGCACTTCTACTGTAAACAGATACTATACTGCACTTATAATGTAAACATATACAATACTGTACTTATACTGTAAACATATATTATTCTGTACTTCTATTGTAAACATATAATATACTGTACTTATACTGTAAACATATACTATACTGCACTTCTACTGTAAACAGATAATATACTGTACTTATACTGTAAAAATATACTATACTGCACTTCTACTGTAAACATATAATATACTGTACTTCTACTGTAAACATATACAATAATGTACTTATACTGTAAACATATAGTATACTGTACTTCGACTGTAAACATATAATATACTCTACTTATACTGTAAACATATACTATACTGTACTTATACTGTAACATATAATATACTGCACTTCTACTGTAAACAGATATGATACTGTACTTCTACTGTAAACATATACTATACTGTATTTCTACTGTAAACATATAATATACTGTACTTATACTGTAAACATATACTATACTGTACTTCTACTGTAAACAGATACTATACTGTACTTATACCCTAAAAAGATACTATACTTCTACTGTGCTAAGACCCTATACTTCTACAGTGAAAATATATTACTACACAGGACAGAATGTTGCTTACTGTTTACTCATCAGATATCTCTATACTCTGCGTCCCACAGAGCCCTCTTCACTCGCTGGAGCGACTCAGAGAAAGCAGTCCACACTATCCCTGGGGTGTCCCCGGGTATGATGCAGCTCATCATAGAGTACTCCGACACACGCTTTGTGCTGGTGACAGCAGAGAACGTGGAAGAGCTTCTGGTGGCTGCAGATCAGCTTCGCGTCACTGGCATAGTAGGAGCGTGCTCTGACTTCCTAGAAGGCCAGCTGTCTCTGGAAAACTGTGTCGGCATCTGGAGGTTCACGGACATCTACTGCTGCCCTGACCTGAGGCGCAAGGCCCATCTCTGCATCGTGTGCCACTTTGAGGAGATGTTGCATGTCTCACAGGAGTTTGTGGAGCTGTCCCTGCAGCAACTGGTGGACATCATCGAGAGGGATGAACTGAACGTGAAGAGCGAGGAGACGGTGTTCGAGGCCGTCCTCCGTTGGATCGACC
>NW_028173789.1:134361-136861 GCF_963971535.1 Notolepis coatsorum | reverse complement strand
CTTTTTGGGTGGGGGGGGCCTTTTTATGCTTTTGGGGGGGGTTTGGTGATCAAATATTGAATATTGAACTATGTGATACTAAGCACAACTAAGCACAACAACAGCCTGCTCCTGAACATTGGGACATTGAACATTTTTGGGTGGGAGGGGCCTTTTTATGCTTTTGGGGGGGGTTTGGTGATCAAATATTGAATATTGAACTATGTGATACTAAGCACAACTAAGCACAACAACAGCCTGCTCCTGAACATTGGTAAAACCAAGGAGCTGATCGTGGATTATAGGAGAGGACAGCAGGAGACACACACACCACTGAGGATAAACAGGGCCACCGGGGACAGGGTGAGCAGCTTTAAGTACCTGGGGGTCCACATCTCAGAGGACCTGACATGGACAACACACATAGACTCAGTCGTAAAGAAGCGCCTCTACCACCTGAGACAGTTAAGGAAGTTCAGAGTATCTGGGAAGATACTCCAGTCCTTCTACTCTGGAGCTGTAGAGAGCATCTTGACTGGAAACATCACTGGCTGGTATGGAAACAGCACGGCACAGGACAAGAAGGCCCTACAGAGAGTGGTGCGCTCAGCCGAGCGTACCACGGGTATTGCACTACCACCCCTGCAGGCAGGGACGTGCACAGGACTTTAGAGGGGCAGGTGCTCAAAGGCTGAAAAGGGCACTACACTTGTGTGTATATATAAACCGAGCGCACGTAGCGCGCGTGGGCGATTTTCAAGGGCCCTTTCCGGGCGGGGAGCCCCCTTTTTATGCTTTTTGGGGTTTTTTGGTGATCAAATATTGAATATTGAACTATAATAATCAGTGCAGGAGCTCACTTATCCTTGAAAGACACTTTTATCACAGACTTAAAAGGCCCACACATCTCCATAAATGTTCAGGGGGGAGGGAATAAGTGCTTACCCTACAGACCCCAAGAAGTGCTGTATATTCTGTATTGTTTAATATAAATGCATTTTTTATTCCAATCCCGATTTGTATTTGAGATTCCCAAATCCCATCGGACTTGACTTCTTCGTGTCCCTCAATGAGTGTAATACCAGCATTCAACAGCGGTTTCTATCATCATCATCACCACCCACGCTATGCATAAAATATATAGGTCCGCGGAGAGGCACGCTGAGGAGGCCGTGCAAACTGCAATGGAATATGGGGCATCTCTCTCTTTACCTAATATTTTGATTATATCCTGAAATTTTTCAGTTGGAAGGGCAGTCTATATGCGTAACGGTAAAAAAAAATCAAAAAAAAAATCAAAAAGGGCACTTTTTTGATGAGGCTCAAAAAGGCAGGTGCTCAGGCACCCCTTGGCCTCTATATGTGCACGTGCCTGTACAGGACTGTGTCATCAGCATAGAGGTGAATTAGGGAGTTTCCAGCGAACTGGCCTATGTTGTTTATATAGATGGAGAAGAGGATTGGAGCTAGTAAGGAGCCTTGGGGGACCCCCTTAGAGATGGATAGGGACTGGGTTAATAGGTTGTCGGTTTTTATTGACTGAGTGCGATCAGAGAGGTAGTTCTCGACATCTGCCGGTTGCAAAGACTGGCTGGGAATATCTGTCTGAGAATGGCGGAGTGAGTGAGTGAGTCTCTGTGGCAGATCCGCTGGGTGCCACATGCGTAGAGGCTGGTCTCATTGGAAAAAATACACTTTTAAAATTAATTTGGCAAGTGATAATAAAGAGCATCATCAGCTTAACCCTTGAGTCAACCTTCAAAAAACCCACTACCTGTCTCCCTAGTGACCGAAACTGCGATCTCAGTAAAACATATCTTTTGCATGTATTTTGTAGTATAATTGGACAATTATACATATTCTTAAATGGCGATTGCCTCTACGACCTTACATAGCTGGATCAATATAGAGACCAGCTGTGTCAGGAAGTCTCACAGAAACCAATTTGTGTACAGAAACACCTCTACGAGCTTCAAAGGAACCCACAACAGGAGTTGTTCACCCCCGAAGACTACAAACAATGATTCTGCCAAATAACAGGTGATACCATTCAAATCACATGTATACATGAAGAACAGCTGTGTCAACAGTGTTGTGTGAGTAGGTAGACTGCTCTTTGAAAATTACTTAAAAATATAATCAGGAAATAAAAGCTTCTGGTTGAATCAAGCCTTTTTAAAGAAGTAACTTAAAGCAGTACATCTCCAAAGTATGATGTGTGATAAAGTATATATCTTTTAAGAATAACTCATTCTGTAACTAATGCAATTTATCAGAATATGCAGTAAGTGTAACTGAAGGAGGGAGACAAACACATTTGCATAGAAGCAGACTCAAGCAGTTGTTTCTCACAGAGGTGTGAGAAACCAATGTCTGCTGTGGCACAGAGACCACAGGAAGGAGACAATGCTTAGAATTAGGACATTAGAAATGTATTTTTCCATATTCAATTTAAACCAGATTAAAGTACAATTATTACTGAAATGATGTGTTTAACCTAGGAAACATTTTGATAGTAAAC
>NW_028173789.1:79361-124361 GCF_963971535.1 Notolepis coatsorum | reverse complement strand
TATGTAACCTGACAATAAATGAAATCCTCTTCTAAATCTTCTAAGCCCAAATAGAATACAGGGATATTGAGAAACCGGGGCATGTATATACCGTAAACAAATTAACTGTGGGTTTCTGCAGTCTTGTTGATCCAGACGCCATGGTAGGCTGCTATTCTCAATCCGTATTCATGTATACATGAATACATTGTTGCGAGGATATGAGGATACACTACAACATACAGCTTATCCTCGATTAGACTTCAACCAGAATATGAGGTATTATTGGAGACATGTTATGCATGTAAAAACACTCACTACAAGGTTCTGTTGATATGTTTACTTCTGTTTCCTACTGTACAATGATACATTGAGTAATAACTACAATGTCCCTTTTTTTCACAATAATACATTATGGTTAAGCTGTAGGAATATTTCGCCTAAAGGTACATGCCTAAGTAAATGGAAGATTTCTCCACTTCTGCAAGGTCAATTTGCATGTTCTTGGTATCTAGGAACATCTAGGGACCTGGGGGTATGTATTTCCAGTGTCAGAAATATTGTGTCTGTTACTTGGCTGAGTAAATTGTAATGAAGAAAAGGAGAAAGCAAGAAAATGATTTATGATTTTTGCATCTTTGATCATGTTAAATCTGCGGGGTACGATAAAATGCTCACTGAGCTCATTCACCACCTTATTGAGATCATGTGTACAAAAAATCTAAGCAAATGAATAAAGGGAAGATGATTAAACAGAAGGATTTGTAGATACAGTAATTAATGATAATCGATTTTAATTATAAATTCATATTTGACCTTGAACTTGACTTTGACCTTATTATGTCCAAATCATACATCTATGGATAGGGAAAATGCTCCCCTTTCCAATGGCAGGGTTTAATCTGGATTTAGTCAATATATAGATAGAATTAAAGCCTTATTTGTTGCCTGTCGATTGCCCTTTCAGGTGACAAAATCCGTTCAGCGGTTCTCGAGTTACATGCCGATATGTGAGGCGTGCCCCAAAGTACGCAAAAGTACACATTACCACCCCCGACTCCCGGGGCTCAAGCTCCGTCAATCATTTGGCGATCTCTTGAAGACAATTAGGGAGGATATTAAGAGATGGACAGTGTTACCCATTTCATTATGGGGTAGAGCAGAGATAATAAAAATGAATATTTTACCTAGAATATCATTTCTAATATCAGCTGTCCCACTCAAATTCCCCTCTTATTGGTTTAAAGAGATAAATAAGTTATTTACAGGTTTCGTGTGGAGGGAGAAGACACCTAGAATCAGCTACAAGAAATTGATGAGACCAAGAAATAGCGGTGGACTTGGTATTCCGGATGTTTACTCATACTATCTTTCTTATAATGCCAGATTCCCCTGGCCATGGGGTTACATTATGCAAGACCGAAATAGGCAGTTGGAAATGGATTGAGGAGAATATTGTATCAGAACATAGTAAAACGGTATCCTTGGTATCATTATGGTTTCACCCCAAACCTAACTTTAAAATGGATAACCCTATAATAAGATTTTCATGTGAGATAATCAAAACCCTACAGAAACGGCTAGCCTTCAAAGGGATCTCTTTACCTTCATACCCCATTTGGTCTAACCCCCTAGTAAATACTTCATATCAGGGTAAAGGAATACATCAACTAGGACAGATTGTGAAGGATGGAGAGACAATACCCTTTAATGAACTGAAAGATCTGTATAATTTAAGAGATAGTGAATTCATGTTGTACTTTCAGTTAAGATCTCTAGTAAGATCAGTATCCATTAAAAATAGAGATATGGTGATAAACAAGGATATGGATGACAGACTAAGAAGGATCGCTTCAGAAAGGAGGTCAGTATCCAAGATCTACAGGTTACTGTCACTTAGCTCATCAGATGGCCTGGCCTCCATTAAACAGCAGTGGGAGAGGGATTTGAAGGTCTCCTTGACTGCTCCACAATGGGAGACGGTTTTAAAAAATACAACAACATCATCCAAATGTGTAAGATATAAAATGATACAATTAAAGGTAGTTCATCGATCCTATATTACACCATGTAAAATAAAAAAATTTATCAAGCCATTTCAGATTTGTGCTGGCATGGATGTGGGCAGGGGTGCAGTCGTAATATGGGCGAAGGCCAAACGCCCGTGCAAGCACGCGCACGCGCATACATGTTCCCTCTGTTGCGCACAAAACAGATGATACACCTTGTCTCATCCTTCCAGTGAAGTCGGGAGATCAAGCAACCCCCCACCACACCTACAGGGCTTGTATTTGGTTGTCGGTATCCTATTATTATGCAAAGTCTAGGTGATAAGTGGCGCGACGAGTCATTTTATCACCTAGACTTTGCATAATAATAGGATGCGCGCACTTCGGCCTCAGTGACGAAGGCCAAACGCCGTTTGATCGCGTTTGTCCAGCACTGCACCCCTGGATGTCAGTGGCGAATCCTTATGGAAGCCAACGGAAGCCATGCCTCCCTATAAATTCATATCAAATATGAAAAAAAAAAAAAAAAAAAAAAAAAAAAAAATATTAATATAGTTTACATTCTTTTTCATCTGTGCATCTGTGTTATATATATATATATATTTTTTTTTTTAAATGTCTCCCTCTTCTCCTTCTCACTCCCTCTAACACACTGTCAGACTCACTGTGCTCACTGCAGCTAGTATAGGAGAGAGGCAGTGGGTAGGTCTCTTTCTCCAGGCTTCCAGCATTATAGAGTCCAAATCCGATCCTAGCCAATCAGATTCGAGCTGACTGCCACACCATAAAAGTTTAAAACGGAGCTGGGAGGAAAACACTCAGCATATTTTCCCCCCTGGAGGCGGGGCACTCAGAAGTTCACGTTTCCACCTGACTACCTAACGTGACATCCCATTAGTAGTATAAAACTGTCTGGCGTCACTCAGTCTAGTAGTCTACTACAAACATGTCTGAACATCATCCCCTCGCGGAATTGATTGAAAATGTTATTAACAGAGCGGGCACGTTCGAATCCTCTATTAGTGTATCTAACATTTAGCACTTTAATAGCAACTTATTTTCGCCGGCGGGACATTTACTGAGGACCAGCAGAGCACACCACTGTGGATATTATGATTTAACAAATCTATCTGGCAAGAGGAGGACCACATTATTGACCAGGTAAGCACTGAGCAGCCTGACTGACTAACTAACGTTATCAGGCAAGCTTGGATACCCTTCCATGACTGCAATGCAAGCCAGGGGCTGGAATACGCAGTCACTTATTCCTCCGTAGTAGCCAGGTTAATGTGCACCATCAAGCACTGCTTAAAAGCTAGCGGTGGGTCCAAAATATATCGGATATAAATGTCAAAGGTACCCAGCGTTCCATTAGGGTTTCACACACAGATGCGGCGGGGTTTGAAAGCTCGGCGTTGCTAATAAACATTTTAAATCATTTTTATAAACGAGTAAAACTGAGGCTGAAATGGCTGCTTCCGCATTTTACAGTAGGAGCGCTCTGATGGCTGGGCGCGCCACGCAACAGACACGTGAATGAATGAATGAATGAAAACTTTATTTAACAGATTGCAGAATGGGTACAATACAGTACGGCTCAATACACACAATTGTTAAGGGGATGCAGACCAGAGAAATACGTTTGTCTTGTCACGTTTGTCTAATAGACAGTCATATTCTCTCCCGGCCGTATGTATATTTCTCTCCCACCCACCCACCCCCTCCTAATGTACAGTCCCCTCCCCATCATATGTATATACTCTGTCAGGATCTATGGGTAACAGTACTGTATATTTGATGTCATGATCATACATGATTATGTATGTCATAAATGTCACTATGAATTGAAAATGGGGGACCCTGATGTAAAAAAGACAAACGTCTTTCTCTGGTCTGCATCCCCTTATACAATTGTGTGTATTGAGCCGTACTGTATTGTACCCATTCTGCAATCTGTTAAGAAAGTTTGACTGGCCGCCGAGCCATACTGTAGTGTACATGGTGACTGCTTGACTTAAAAAAAAAGAAAAGAAAAAATATATTAATAAAAATATTTAATAATTTTTTTTTAATAATTTTTTTTGGTTTCCCCTGTTATTTTACCCACGCGACGCCACTTCTGGATGTGGGGAGGTAGGAACACTCATCCACATGTTGTGGCATTGTCCCACAGTGAAGAGTTTTTGGCACAAGGTCATTTTAAGACTATCCTCTATTCTCAGTGTTAAAATACCCTTATGTCCAAAAGTCTGCCTCTTAGGCATAGGGGTAGTTGGTATACAATCAGCAACGCATCATTACACTAGCACATATGTCAGTTAAGCGTACAATCATGATGAACTGGAAGATCCAAAAGCCAAATTGTTTCTGCATGGACACCTGGATGAGGGATTTCCTGGACCTATTGACAATGGAACGAGCAGCCTCAACGCTCGCTGAACATGACCGTGGAGAGGACGGTCCCTGGATCTATATAAGGACATACTTGGAGAATAGTTATGACTGAAAGCAGGAGTGTTTGCTCTGCACCCCCCCCACCCCCCCATTTTGTTAGTGTGTTTTGTCTGTATTGTACTGTTTGTGAGTTTTGTTTTGTCTGTATTGTACTGTATTGTATTGTTTATTGTTTGTGAGTTTTGTTTTATTTGTATTGTACTGTTTGTGAGTTTAGTTTTGTCTGTATTGTACTGTATTTATTAGGGATGCTCGATATTGGCTTTTTTACCGATACCGATATACTGATATTGTCCAACTCTTAATTTCCGATACCGATATCAACCGATATCACATTTTAATGCCGATATCGGCCGATAATATCGGTAGGCCGATAATATCGGACATCATTTCTATAGAAATGCAAAAAAAACGTCACCAGCCCCGGAGCTGAGCTGGATTTGCCTGTTCGAATCCAGCTCACAGCTCCGGGGTTGTCACCAGCTTGGCTGGCCGTCTGCACTGATACAATTGGCTGTATCAGAGGGTGGGAGAAGCTGGCGGGGTGGGTCCGGGTCGTTGTAAACAGCGACTCCTACAGTTCGGTCGGGGCGCCTGCTAAGCGCGGATTGGACGTGAGGGGGATAGTGTGGTCCTCCCACACGCTACGCCCTCTCAATGAGAATGCGCGCTGCCAGGTGAAAAGAAGCGGTGATTGGCTGGACGTGTGTCGGAGGAAGCACGTGGTAGCCTCCACTCTCCCAGATGATCTGACTGTGGGGGGTAAGTGCGCAGCGACCAGGAAGGGACTGGGAATTGGCATACGACTAACATTGGGATGGGAGAAAATCGGAGAAAAAAAAAATGCAAAAAAAAATATAAAAAAAAAACGATATTTTCCGATATCACATTTTAATGCCGATATCGGCCGATAATATCGGTAGGCCGATAATATCGGACATCCCTAGTATTTATGTTGAGCGGTTTTGTGTTTCAAACTATTAATAAAAAATTTAATAAAAAATCATTTGGCGATCTCGAAAATCTTTGCACAGGGTTGTAGCCAATGAGTGTGGCTTTCCAATGATACCCCATGATATGATAATTGGGGATCTAATATGGTCTCTATTGATCGATTTATGATAAAGAAAAGCAGGGTCCCCCTATAGGGGGACCTTAAGGCTTAACAGGTTACAACTGGAAATATGTGTTTGTGAGCTGTATTTAATGATTTTAGCCAACAATGGGAATGTATGGCTTCCTGGTTGAGACCTCCTAAGGGTAGAAGAGAATAGGAAGAATATATTGAGAGTAGAATAAATGCATTGTAGGTTCTGGTGTTTTCGTAGGTTATCCTGACAACAAGGACAACATTTAATTACACTGGCCTGTTCCAGTAAAGTACTCATATTGATACTCAGAGTACTAAAAATTACCCAAAATAAAGTACCCCACGCCAGTGGTTTTTAACCCATGTGCTGTGAAGAAAGATCAAGTGTGCCGTGTAATTTTAGACAAATTCTTTTAAGGCTTCATTTCTAAATGAGATACATTTCCATTCAACACACATCTTTGATTTAGCACTCAATTATTCATAACTAGTGGGACATCATTTGATATACCTCATATGAATGAACATGAACTACTTGTTTAATCCATATACGAGATGAATACAAATATTCTTAATCAGATGCCTGTTACCTCCACATAGAAGTGCTGCTTGTGCTGTTCTCAACATTGATTGCATTGTTCTCTCGTCTATGTTTCTGAAGTCTCTGATTGCAACAAGGTCATGGGCCTTACTATCGTAGGGGGGATAGCTGTAATGATAATAAATTCATGACATTTTAGACAATCTGCATAACTGATTAGTGTAACTGTAAATTGGTGCACCTTGGGATTCTGGTTTGACTTCTGGTGTGCCTAGATAGTCTGGTTTTACTCTTGGTGCGCCTTGGGAACCACTGCCCTATACTGTGTACATGTTTACATCAGTTTTCACACAGACACACAGACACACACACACACACACACACACACACACACACACACACACACACACACACACACACACACACACACACACACACACACACACACACACACACACACACACACACACACACACACACACACACACACACACACACACACACACACACACACACACACACACACACACACACACACACACACACACACACACACACACACACACACACAACTCTTTTAGTTATACCCACATTCAATAAAAAGCAAGGAGCATACACATTGTAAATGCAGTGAGATAGACCTGTCGATTCCATATGCACTCCACTGATTAACTGGGTTGAATCAAATATTAGGCAGACTCAACAGAGATGGGGACTTAAGTTGCACATGTGTGTGACTTGAGACTTGACTTGGACTCGTCCTCAAAATAGTTAGCAAACATGTTTAGCTCAGCATCAGCTATCTAATGTTAGCTTGCTACTAGCTTTGTAGCTAATGGAGGTTCACTTGATTAGATTGGCATTTGCTGAATATTAGCCACATAGAGTGCTGGCTTTACCATGACTATAACAAGTAATCATCTGTGTTGTGAAGGGCCAGATTAAACTGAATATATATATGTATCGTTTGATATACTTTGTATATTATTTATATATATACACGGAATATCCCTTTACCTGCGTACAGACCAGAGTAATATTCGCTCTCCTATTGGACAGCGCCCCAGGCGCCTACGCGCAAGCCCCCAACGGCAAGTTCAAAGACAACTCCAGGCATGTCAGAACATGCCCAGAGTCTGCGTAGTAATACGAGACAAGGACTGAGGTTGGGACTAGATATTCACTTAAGTATAAATACGGCGCAGGTGTAAACAGCAGTAATTCAGTTCAATTCATTCAGTTCAGTACCTTACCACCTTCACCACGAGTCAACGTGCAGTGAAGTGAGCAACCTTGCATCTAAATAGAGCATTGAGAACCGCGTGCGAATAGAATGTTAAAGTATCAGTGTTTAATGAAGTAACGTTGAGTTCGACTTAATCTAATGTGAAGTAATAGTCGATCATTTATTGTATATCGTGCGGCCACAGTTCTTCCGTGTGTAGCATTACCCATCGGTTCGTCGTGTCTTTAGCTAGTGCACTTATCCAGGCTGTGTGGCCTAAATACGTCGCCCACACCCGAGGAGTCCTAGGCGAGAACCGTTGGACATGTACACAGGAGAATTGGCACCGGCGATTGCAGAACCATTCCTGGTTGGATTATATTGCTTTGGGACCGTGACTACCGGAGAAGAGCACCGTTGATTTCCACTATCGTTTGGGATTTAACCTCGTGAGGATTACCACTCGGGCCTGCCTCGTGGAAGGGGCTGGCTAGCTGTCGTCAATGCTGTCGAGCATCTTGGATTACAACTATTGCTTTGTCTGCGGATCAAGGGAGTACGCCGCCCCCCCTGGTTAACCCTGGTTAAAAGAGAGAAGAAGAAGAAATATTTTTTTAAAAAAATTTTATAGCCATATAAATAATATAAACATGTTTAAAATGAATAATATTTACTAATTTTAAGTATGTTTGTGTTTCCAATGCACAATATAACGTTAATATATCAAATATAAATAATTTTTTTCATGAACAGGAAGTGAATGTCTGCTAGAGAATAATACCGCCTCTATACTTTCCATAGCCGCATTTTTCCTGGGCTAGACGCATAGCGCTCACAGTGGGCGTGCACTGGTTTCATCACTGTACTGTCGCAGCCAATCAGCGTGCGTAATTCGCTGTGCGTTGAAATATGATGTATTATGATGGAAACCGGGCGCGCTTTGAAGCGGTCTATATCATTCTAAGCAAGCAGCGTCAATAATTTCCGTAGCCGCATTTCTCTGAGAAGCTCTCTGATTGGCCGACGCCAGTTTCTACACTGTGAAAGCCTAGCCACTCTTCGTTCGAAGTAGGTTGGTAACGTTAGAGTTTGTCTTAGAGCGTGACGACAAGTTATTTCGACGGTTAAGCTTAGGCACTCTTTCAAAGTTGGTTAAGGTTAGAGTTTGTCTTAGAGCATGGCGATAGAACGCCAGGTAGTTTGCAGGCTGTTCGACGCGGAAATGGGCAAAGACAGACTCATTCAACAACAACAACAAGCTATTTGGCTAATGCAGCTATGGCTGCATCCAGCTTTGGCTGGATGCAGTCTGGACAGAGTGGACAACAGAGGACATAATTATACACTTTATCAAGCCCTCCTCGACCACGTAAACAGTGAGTTAATTCGGTCTCTCTCTCTCTCTCTCTCGCTCTCTCTCTGTTGTTGTTAATTTGACGCATAATGGATGAATGAATGGTAACTTGTTTAAAATGACAAGATATATATATATATGTGTTCATTATTGCATTGATCATACGTGTACTAGTGTAGTAATTCGACTTAACGTTGGTAACGTTATGTCGTCAGCTGTCCACTTGGTCAGCTGTGAGCTGTCCGCTTGCCCCCCTTCACCCCCCCCCCCCCCCCCCCCCCCCCCCACCCGCGACCACCCAAATGTAATTCACACCGGCCGCTACTGCTGCAGTGAAGCATGAAGCCTGAGTGAAGTAGAGGCATGTTCTCCTTTTGACAAGCAAAAAAAACGCTATAACCGATTGAAGACCTTTTTAGTTCTGTCGTTTTTTCCTAAACATAAGGCTCCACCTGTTGGGAACGGTATAAACAGAAAGTCACAACATGTGTTGGACATGATCCTTATGTTATGAAGAGGAGCAATTTCTCAACTGAATTGAATGACTTGAACCTGAAACAAAGGACAAAGCCACAATTACATTTTTTTTTGAAGGGACTATAATGTGGACTCGCCGTTGATTCGGGAACTATATATGCTTTTTGTGGATAACCTTCCATCATGATGAAGCTTGATGAAAATATTTCAACTGAAATTAAAGACTTGCCTGCTATCGAGGCAGTAGTAGACTAACGTCACCTTGTCCTCCAGACATCCGTCTGACGTTAGTCAAGAAGCCAATTTAAAGCACACAAAATGATGGAACACTGAAAGCTTTCGCTACATGCACCTTCATTTGCCCGGCCACGCCCATTTCTGGTTATGAATATAAGCGAGGGCCGTGACCGTGCTCTTCCTTCCCAAGTCTTGACCTTCATTCGGAAGACAGTCAGGGGTCCTCAGTGAGTGAGAGCAGAACGCTCACAAGAACTCATGTAACTAGGGTTATAGGATAACCTTCATTACATTTAGTTCTTGCTTCACGTTCTGCTCTGCTGGGACACAGGAGCGGAGCAGGACGCTGAGAGCCTGCCTAATGTACCCGCTGAGGTCCCCTTAACAACCATCAGAACATTGGGGAGGGTCCGGGCCCCCCCACCCTTCCTAGTGAGGGGTGGTGGGGGGACAGGACACAGACTGTGCGAAAAAAGGTGACAGCACCCAAAAGACACACAAGGTGAGTAGACCGGGAACTGTGGATTATATGCTTTTTGTGGACAACCTTCTATCATGATGAAGCTTGATGAAAATCTTTCAACTAGGGCTGTCAGTTTATAGCGTTAATTAGATTAATTAATTACACAGCAAATTATCGCGTTATGAAAATGAACTCAAAATGAATTACACATTTTTTTTTATTATTTTTTTTTATACATTTCTTTTTATCTCATTCATTCCATAAGAACGTAGAACACACATTTACAGACTTTTTTTTATATGGTCCATCTGCATGTTCTTGGTATCTGATTCTAGGTTCATCTATGGATCTCAGGGAATGTATTCCCAGTGTCAGAAATACTGTGTCTGTTACTAGGCTTGAGTAAATTGTAATGAACCAAATGAGAATATCAATTAAGAACCTGTTCCACACGATGTGAAAATCCGCATAAAATATATACCTAGGTAAATGGAATATTGCTCCACTTCTACAAGGGCTATTTGCATATTCTTGGTATCTAGGTACATCTATGGACCTCAGGGAATGTATTCACAGTGTCCGAAATATTGTGTAGGCTTGCTTAAATTGTGATGAAACAAAGGAGAATATGAATTATGATTTTTCTTTGCATCTTTGACAGTGAATAACACCATGATAATAATGACCAAACTTAAAAAACGTATGTTGTTCAGTACCAGTGATGCCACAGATTACTTGCAAAAAATAATCTGATTACTGATTACTGATTACTCCTTTAAAAAGTAATCTAAGTTACTTTACTGATTACTTGATTATCAGAGTAACTTAGTTACTTTGAAAGTAACTAGGTTACGAAGTCGTCGTCGTTCCCCCAACAGTTTTTTTTAAACGCTTTATTGAAAGTGCATAAATTGTTTTTAACTTGTTTCTCTGCACATAACGTAAATTGTTAAACTAGTGCTTCAGCTTCTGTACCATCAAGTATGGTAAAGCAACAGTCTATGATGCTCACAGCATTAGAGCAGCCAGCCAGTGGTTTTACAAAACCAGTGTATCACATCTAACAAATGCAGGCTGAACTATTCAATTATATCAACTGTAACTATTAAATTGTTTTTATAAATGTCTCTCTATAAACATACAATCAGTCTCTCTTTAACATGTAAATTAACTGTAAATCTGGCAAATAAGAGCTTTTGCTCTACCACCATCAAATATGCATTAATCAAAAGGGAAAGAAACAATCTCTCTCTTTTGATGTTTGGCTGGTGGACCTCCGAGTCCTCCTGTACCTAGTCGAAGCGTCGGCTAGTGTTGTGATTCCAGATGCTTTCAATGCAATTGGATGTGCTGTTTTTAGCGGTAGACAGTTTTTGTTTCCTCCGCATATGAATGTTTTTTTCACCCGGCTTAGCTGACACAAACGTGAAGTAGTGACTGAGGCTACGTTTAGACGAGCGATTTGGGATGGAAGTCTGAACAGAAACCGCAAAAGTCGTCTTGCGGTTTCACTTTTAATTTTGCGTTTAGACAAGCGTTTTGGGGTGGAATTCTCCGTGCAGACGAGGCTGTAACGACGGAGCCCTGCTGTCACACGATTGGCGCATATGTCACATGACGTGCTGTGAAGACCCGCCATACTCTGCCTCTGATTCGCAGACTGTGGATGGGGAATGTGATTGGACCAAAGCAGAGTCACTCACAAACAGAGGGTCCAGTCACGCCGCGGGACACATTCTTGTGTAACCCTTTCACTGCCACACGACGTCACTCCCAAATAAGAAAAACAGCTCAAAATGTATTTTTGACTGTCGAAAACGAAATAAAATACTGCATTCCGCCTGCATTATGAATTTATGATGAGATAGTAACGAAATAGTAACGCACAGCCACTTGGACAAGTAATTGCAATCAGATTACTGGCTTTTAAAGATTAACGTGTTAGATTACTATTTTCGAGGAAAAGTAATCAGATTACAATAACGCGTTACTATCATCACTGTTCAGTACCCTCTTGAGATCATGTGTAAAAAAATCGAAGGAAATTAATAAAGGGAAGATGATAAAACGAAAGGTTCTGTAGATACAGTACTGAATTCTCCCATCCGGACCAATGCAATTTGAAATATTATTATAGAATATAGAATAGATGCTTATAAATTACCTTATTATAGCCAATTCGCACATTTATATATATATACATATATTATCTTTCAAATGCCCAAGTTCAATTTGGATTTAGTATCACCAGGCGTGCATAAGAACAGATAATGATATCTACTGTAATTTACTGTACTTTTTTTATTTTCACCACAGTGCAACCATTTTGAAACTAATTTCAGATCTAATTGTTGCTACATGCTAACAATAGGGAGGAGAAACTAACTGCGTTTCAATATTTGTCAAAAACGTTACCTTTTGTGGCTTATTATCCTGAATAATAACAGTTATTGATATTATTCATTCAGAACGCTGAACTTTGAACCCCCATAGTATCTGCCAGGAAGTGTAGTTCGGCAAAATTCCAACGCTGATCCACAGCTATGCATCCCCTCAACGAAATGGCTGCAAAAAAACTACAATTCACATGATTCAAATTTTCAAAATGGTCGCCGTCTTGGAATAGACTTCAGCAAATCGAAAACTTAAAACGATATAATGACACTTTTAACCTATTGCTAAACTAACGTATTGATGATAATATACATTCGACATGCTTTTGTGATATGTTAGTGATGTTAATACTTGAAAACGTTTGATTTTAAAATCGCAAAAATGTTGCATCACTCTGAAAAATTATGTCATTTTGGGGTCGGTACCGACCCTGAGGGGTGGAACAATAAAAATGTTTATCTTTGACTGTGAATAACACTATGCTCAAATTGACCAGACCTGACAAATCTAAGCAAATTAATAGATGGAAGATGATTAAACAGAAGGTTTTGTAGATACAATACTGAATTCTGCCATCCGGACACATGCTATTTGAAATATGATTATAGAATATAGAATATCAGGCATAAAATGGTTATGCGATTAAAATGCGATTAATTAGATTAATTCATTACAAATCCTGTAATTAATTAGATACATTTTTTTAATCGCCTGACAGCACTACTTTCAACTGAAATGAAAGACTTGCCTGCTATCGAGGCAGTAGACTATGTGCCCAGCAGGACCCTGAGGACAGCTGACCAGGATCTGTTGGTCATTCCGCGCACCAGGCTGTTCACCAAAGGTGACAGAGCCTTTCAATCTGTAGCGCCTAGACTCTGGAATGCCCTTCCTCGTGGCCTAAGAGCTGTAGCGTCTGTTGACATTTAAAGAAAAATCAGCTAAAAACATTACTGTTTAAACAGGCCTTTGGGTAATGTTTGAGCTTCTCCTCCAGGTATAAAATATGTTTGTTTTGTTTTTCTTATCTCTTGAATGGTTCTTGCTTTTTATTTAATTTTATTTCTGCTGTATGTAAAGCACTTTGTGAGTTGTCTCTGTGAAAAGTGCTATATAAATAAACTGTACTTACTTACTTACTTACTTACTTACTTACTTACTTACTTACTTACTTACTTACTTACTTACTTACTTACTTACTTACTTACTTACTTACTTACTTACTTACTTACTTACTTACTTACTTACTTACTTACTTACTTACTTACTTACTTACTTACTTACTTACTAATGTCACCTTGTCCTCCAGACATCCGTCTGACGTTAGTCAAGAAGCCAAATGAAAGCAGACAAAATTATGGAGGCGTAGAAGGTTTTTTGTTAGTGGTTGGGTCAACAAAACGAAGGTTATCCTATAATTCTAGTTACATGAGTTCTTGTGAGCGTTCTGCTCTGCTGAGATATTCTCATTGTTACTTTGTGTAACACTGAAAGCTTTCGCTACATGCACCGTCATTTGCCCGGCCACGCCAATTTCCGGTTATGAATATAGGTAAGGGGCGTGACCGTGCTATTCCTTCCCGAGTCTTGACCTTCATTCGGAAGACAGTCAGGGGTCCTCAGTGAGTGAGAGCAGAACGCTCACAAGAACTCATGTAACTAGGGTTATAGGATAACCTTTGTTACATTTCGTTCTTGCTTCACGTTCTGCTCTGCTAGGACACAGGAGCGGAGCGGGACACGGAGAGCCTGACAAATGTACCCGCTGAGGTCCCCTTAACAACCATAAGAACATTGGTGAGGGTCCGGGCCCCCCCACCCTTCCTATTGAGGTGGGTGGGGTGGACAGGACACCGACTGTGCTCATGGTGGCCCACCCATCGGGCATGAAGCCCCCTTGTGATGCTTGATCTGCCCCTGTCATTTCCCCCTGGAAATGCCACAAGCCTTTGAGCTGGCAGATTCATTTTCATGAGCAGTGCTCGCCTGGCGCTCGGCAGAGGTAAACTCCCTCCCGGCCGACTGCATAAATGCCGCTATGCCATTCGGACAGACCAGGGTGCGCCGGTCCCTAAGATGGTCATTTCAAATAAATATTTGAAACATGCCCGGGACCAGGCGCTGACATCGGTCCCTTAGGATCAAGCACTGATATCAAAGAACGGGGAACAGACCCTTACATTCATGCCTATTGAAAATGGGCTGTAACTTTCCCAGTTCGAAAAGGGAAAAAATCGTTGCTGCGGCCCCGATAACAGCGCTAGGCTCGTAAAACCTGCGAACGCCGTTGGCCGAATTTCGATAAGAAATAACCCCAACCCATCGTCTTTCCCCCCTATTTGGGTAAAACCGGAGGGAGACCGGTCCTCACAAGGATCCTTGACACAGGATTTATACACAGAGCCTGGGAAAAAAACCACCCATCACTAATTCCGCTCTCACAAGAGGGGAAGACGCCAGTTTATCCCGCAGAGAACGGCAGAAGCGGAAAGTTTACGATGGGGACGCCGGGGCCGGAGGACCTCCTTGTGACTGAGGGTTGATCAACGGCCTCCGAGCGGTGCTCACCCTCGCTATGAACGTGGGAGAAGGGAGCCCCTGCGGAGAAACGCTGGTGGAGGCCTGAGAACCTCGGTGGTGATGCCATCCTGATGTAGCAGCCTGAAAATATTGTCTATTATTCAGAACTGCTGACTTGTGTTTTATATCCCCTTTGTACACAAAGACATCATTGATATTCCCACGAGCAATGATGTGGGTTTCTCTTCCTTCAATCGGCTGGAGTATGGACCATACACAGTATCGCTGGACCATATTCAACATCCTCCCCTGTGTGACTAGTAGGCGGGACCAGCAGGGGGCGGTGTCAGGCAGAGAGATGGGATGAGATATATGGAAGCGGAAGGCGGAAGGAGATCCTCTTCGGCAGTGAACTTGACCACGAACAGTCGCAACAGACGGGTGCTCGGGAGAGCCCTGTTGCAGAAGTTATGTTGGAGGGCCCCGTGGGATAGCGACGGGTGATAGGAAGTACTTGCTAGTTGACGTGATATCCTAGAAGTACCAGCGATAGTGTGTGAGCAAACAGTGCTGAGCCAAGCACTAACAGTATCGGGTTATAGTAGTTACTGTGTGCGGTATAAGTAGCGTGCGGCTAACAACATATCAAAGTCCTTAGTAGTCGGGTTATAGTAGTTACAGTGTGACGGTATAGAGTGCGAGCCCCGAGACGCGCGTGGGCCTACAACCAGTCTGCTCCGGCTGCCTGCAATCAGTCTGCCCCGGTTACCTGCGACCAGATCTGCACCCGGCTGCCTGCAGCCTACGGGAGTTCGTCCCGTCCAGCAGGGGTCGTCATCGCCCAGCACACGCTCTCAGCCGGCGCTGCCTCTCTGCCCCAGCTCCGCCTGCTAGCATCCTCACCAAGAGCGTTCGACGCCATCTTGCATCTTGCAACAGTGGCGCGGCGAGGCGGCCATTTCGGATGAGTACAAATGGGCATTGATGCTCCCGAGCTATTATACAGTATACAGTGTGGTGCAGCCTGTGGGCGAAGTTAACGTTGCTACTACCGTTCAATAGGGGAACCCCAAACAATATATGCCGGCATTAAGATAGGACTTTTATTGGTATTTTGTGGGCCCACCCTTTTGCTTTCTTTTTATTTCTTTTGAGTGTGATACCGTGTTGGTGTAATAATATTTTCCCATTCAGTAAACCCTTCTATTCCTTCCCTATGTCCTCCCTTCTTTCCCCATATTTGGGAGTACTAGAGCAGTACTTAGTCTGGGTACAGCGAGAGTACTTGGTGCCTAGGGCGTAATTACATAATTACCAGACTGTAACTATTGTGTAACGATAACCATGGTGCAATAATCACCAGACGTAACTATTGTGTAACGATAACAATGGTGCAATAATAACCAGACTGAATGGGAGCACGGTGTGTGTGTCTTTTACTAAGCCTAATCTTAACCCTTTTTGATGCGGGTAACATATATATACCATTAACCCCTTCCTATTTAACCTTCCCTTTCCTACCGTAAGGTTTCTGGTGTTAACGAGGGAGGGTACTGCTTGCGGGGGGAACCAAGTTATTTATTTACAATCCAGTCACTAGGTGTGGGAGGGTGCTAAGGGGACAATTGGGGAGAGTGAGGGCGTGTTGGGGAGTACTGCTGACTGCCCTGGAAGGGAGAGGAAGACCAGAGTACCGGACCAGGTTTGTAAATCCTGGGCCCCATCCACTTGACGCTCCTGACCCCAAAGACGGAGGTGCAGCTAGCCAGAGTTCTACTGTGTCTCGCTACCTAGTGGCCGTGCACCACAGTTCCCACGAAGCAGGGATAATCCACCCTGCTACACTGAGAAACAGCACAAGGAAAAATCTATGGATCAAAAATAGCTTAGTATTCACTGTCGACGTAGACCTGTAGCCAAACACTTCCGAATGAATTATGAGGGAAGGAAGAGCACGGTCACGCGCCTCGCTTATATTCATTACCGGAAATGGCCGTGGCCGGGCAAATGAAGGTGCATGTAGCAAAAGCTTTCAGTGTTACAATATACAATACAACGATGAGAATATCCCAGCAGAGCAGAACGTGAAGCAAGAACAAAATGTAACTCACCGTTGGGTTTTCAGGTGAGTGGCTTTTCTGTTATTAACCCTTGTGTCTGAAAACTAAAGTGTTACACTCTTACCATTAAGGGACTTAATGGTCCTCTACAAAAACGCCATACAAATATTGTTGAAATAATTGTCCACTTTTATTTTTTCATACATCTTTTATTCAACTTCAGCCCTGATCATAACCACCAAATATTCAATTCATTTTATAATTTTAACCCTTTTAAGGGGTTAAAAAATTATTATTAAAATTCCAAGATAATTCAAAAATACACACCTTTGCCTATTGGCTACAAACATAACCACTGCAAAATTATAAAAAAAAATAAGAATATCAAAGGACCAGCCATTTTGTCCTTATCAGACACAGGGCTTAACCTAATAACAACCTAGGGTTATTTTCCCCTGTGTGATACCGGGTACGCATTGAAATAAATAAAAGGCTGTCGTCATTGTCATGCCACACGACCTGTAGGTACAGAGGGTAGAATCGATTGAAGCGTTGATTATTGTTGCCTACTTGGACAGAAGCGAATGACATGGCACACGGCCAGTCCACACAAGAATCCATGCGGACCCACGTACACACACATCCGCAGAAAAGTGCTGTCACCTCACTTGCCATCATCTGGTGAAAAGTCTAACAGTCAGTCACTTGATGGGAATAGCACAGACAGAGTGCCGGGGTACGGTGGGTGGTGCTCGTGGGGTAGGGGGCTGGAAGGTGGCAGGGGAAATGGTCTAAGCTGTGAGTAATGCCATGGTAGATTGGAGTGGAAGACAGGTCAGTGAAAGAAAAATATAAAGGAGGGAAAATGCACTGCTCAATGGCAGCACTCTAAAGCTAAACCAGCTGGCTATCATTTATTCACAGAACACTGACGAGGAGGAGAGTGGGAGAGCGACAGATCAGGAAAAGGAAACATATATATATATGTGTGTATATACAGTATATATAGAGAGAGATGGAGAGAGAGCAGTAGGTGGTGGTGATGGTGATGATGGCAACAATTGCTAAGATGATGAGGATCACGATGGTGGTGGTGATGGCGATGGTGATGGTGATGGTGATGGTGATGGTGATGGTGATGGTGGTGGTGATGGTGGTGGTGATGGTGGTGAGGGCAGTGGTGATGGTGGTGGTGACGGTGGTGGTGATGGTGGTGGTGATGGTGATGGTGATGGATGGAGGTGAGGGCGGTGGTGATGGTGGTGGTTTTTTCATCTTCCTCTCTCTCTCTCTCTCTCTCTCTCTCTCTCTCTCTCTCTCTCTCTCTCTCTCTCTCTCTCTCTCTCTCTCTCTCTCTCTCTCTCTCTCTCTCTCTCTCTCTCTCTCTCTCTCTCTCTCTCTCTCTCTCTCTCTCTCTCTCTCTCTCTCTCTCTCTCTCTCTCTCTCTCTCTCTCTCTCTCTCTCTCCCTCTCTCCCTCCCTCTCTCTCTTCAACACTTCCCATTCCCAGGCCTTCAGGAGGGAAAAAGCGAGGCGAGTAACTGCAGAGACGCTTATGCGACCTGACGTTAAGCGCTAATCCGGTTATGCTGCATGTAATTTCTTTTGGATTATTATGCAAATACACACGGACACGGCACTTCAGCGGATCTCCGTTGAACTCACGGCCCCTCCCTCCTCCCCCCGGCTCCTCCCTCCACTCTGCTCTCCAAAACAAGTTGAGACAGGAGACTGTCCATGAGGAAATTAAATCAAACTATGGGACCGCACTCAGGCACTGCTTCTGAAAGAGGCAGTGAAGGCGAATGGTATGGCAGTGTTGTTTGTCTGTTGTTTGTGTGTATATATATCACACACTCACACACAGACACACACACACACACACACACACACACACACACACACACACACACACACACACACACACACACACACACACACACACACACACACACACACACACACACACACACACACACACACACACACACACACACACACACACACACACACACACACACATATATATATATAAACTGAAACTGCAGGCCCTCACTACCAGTGGCGTCATTAGCCCCTGTTTTTCTCCTAGCCCCGGATCTAAAAAAAAAAAAAAAAAAATTGTTTAATTTTTTTTTTTTTTTTTTTGATGGCAGCATCCCCATTGTCTGTGCTGAATGTTTGTTAGTGTTTGGTATTTTTCTTTGGTTTTTAGTACTTTTAAACATCGATTTTTAGAAAGTAGTAGTTTTCATTTGATGATTTCATTTGATTTTTCATTCACCGATCTGTGGACTTTTTTTTTAGTGTCTTGAAAGGCGCATATAAATCAAATGCATTATTATTATTATCATCCAGGAGGGAAAAGACACTTTGGATAGTAGGGACTGCATCTCCGCCTGTCCTGGCCAGGAAACACTTTGCAACTGTGATCTCCTCTGGCAGTAGTTGGATATTGTAATGTGTGGCGAGGGGTTGCAGCAATTCCACTGAGAGAAACTGGTCTGAGGCTGGATAACATGCCTGTATGCCTCTCATACGTTGTTCTCCAACTCATGAGAACCTGCTCTCAGCTCTTGCAGCATTCTGTCGAGGACTGGATAGAACAGTCTCTGTCTCAGCTGATCTCCATGAGGTCTGAGCTTGTGCCACAAGATGACTCAACTACATACTCGTCCATAATTTTCTGCTTCCTCCTTTGGCTGGTAGTATGTTCCTCAATTTTTTCGATTGCTTAAGCACGATTTTGAAAACAGGGCCCGTGTTTCAAAACACTACACACAATTAGCACAACCACACACACAATTATCAGAACACCACAGATCCTTTGCTAAATTAAACACAAACTATACACTAATTTATAAAAACTACATTTTGTTACCATATGAAACACATGTTTCATATGACTTAATTCTGTTTGAACCAGTTACACACTGCTGTGCTTAACCTAAAACACATTTAGCAATTCTACTTCTCAGTGATTAGAGTACTGTAAGTGAAGTACACAGAGAATGTGCAAATATACAATAAATTCACCAAACACTACACAAGACCAATGCTGTAGACTGATGAAAATATAATTTATTTATCTACATATACCCAAATCAATGATGCAGACTGATGAAAAAATGATTCTCTCCATATACCCAAATCAATGATGCAGACTGACAAAAATATAATGTTCTCTCCATATAACCAAATCAGTCAACATTTCAACATGGAGAATCACAACAAAACATGTCCCAGTTTTCATGCTACTACAGTGTGCATAACACAGTAAGCTCAGCAAACATCAGACAAACATAAAATACTGTATCCAGTACAGGTTAAAATTACAGTAAAACAAAAACAAAAAAAGAAAACATTTAAATAGAGTACAGAAAATACTAGACATAATCTCTTTGCCTATAGCTGGATCTGGCAAGAGATTATTTTGTTGCGATTCTCCATGTTGACATGTTGACTGATTTGGGTATATGGAGAGAACATTTATATTTTTATCAGTCTGCATCATTGGTTGTCTTGTGTAGTGTTTGGTGAATGTATTGTATATTTTCACGTTCTATGTGTACAGTACTGTACTCTCCTTCCGTTTTGGTTGAAGGCAGGTGAACTCACCTGCTGCATTTTTATAGTGCTTGAACCTGATTGGTGTATCTACAATTAAGCAATGGTGTGTTTGTGCATCTGATTGCTGTGTTTAACCAATTGGCTCATATGTGTGGTAATTTGACATTATATGTGTAATGTAATGCAAGTGTGTTTAGTGTTTTGCAAATCACTGTGTGTATTGTTTTGCAAAAAGTGTGAGGCTGACTTTGTGCTTATAGGGGTGCAAATCTGGGCCTATGTTTTGCTCCTTGAGTGTAAGGTTTTGATAATTGTGTAATACTTTTGATTTGAGTGTTTATGCAATCGAAGAAAACTGTAAAGACTAGAGATTAACTGTTTATTTCTTTTGTGCATAGGCTGTGCATAATGTTTGTTTGTTTATTTGCTTATGTGTATGATTCTTAACTGTGTTTTTATTTTGTTATTGGTGTATATGTGTGTATGTAATGTATGTATATGTATGTATGTATGTATGTATGTATGTATGTATGTATGTATGTATGTATGTATGTATGTATGTATGTATGTATGTATGTATGTATGTATGTATGTATGTATGTATGTATGTATGTATGTATGTATGTATGTATGTATGTATGTATATGTGTATATATGTATATTTGTACCCTCATTGGGGCCTCTTGGACCATATCAATGTTTTATCTGGCTAAATAAAGGTTAAATAAATAAATAAGAAACTGATGATTTGGTCCTGTTAACTTTGAATTTTCTATGGGGACTGCCCAGATCCCTCTCATGGACCTGGACCTCACTTTAAAAAACTCGAATCTAGTTATTCAGTATTCGTCTCTAGCCCCCAATGTTTTCTAACCCTAAAAACGCCCCTGCTCACTACCATATATGATTTTAAAGTTCAAATTACGGACATTTTAAAGAATGAGATGGGAGAATGATTCACTGTATAATGTGGTGTTATATTTATATTCATTAACACATTCTGCGCCAGAGCCGATGTTGAATTTAGAGGTTGTATGTAGGGTTGTAACTAACTGTAACTGTACTCTACTGCTCCCATGACTGCATATATATCTGTGTCCACTGGAGGGCGCTATAGGCGGAGCTTCTACTGTCTACGCCAGGTTGGGAGTGTTTAAGCCTTTGTTCCCTCCCCCTCTATCTTCTTCCCACATCTGCCTCTCACGGAGAGGAGTGCCCATGTGCTGTGCTGCTGTGAATCACTATGAATGAATAAACAAGCCAAAGGCTAAAGATGGAATTCATGCCTCCTACATATATTATTGTGGCCCCATAGCCAATTCTGTCAACACCCGAGATATCCCGGGTTAACTCGCCATGCGTTGGGCGCCAGTGTGTGTATGTGTGTGTGTGTGTGTGTGTGTGTGTTGTGTGTGTGTGTGTGTGTGTGTGTGTGTGTGTGTGTGTGTGTGTGTGGCAGCATGCATTAAAGGGTGAATTTGATTCCTGCGTGGTGGACTGCTGCAGCCAACTTAAAAAGCCCTTAAAAACACCTCCCAGGTCAGCCCTGGGATCCCAAAAAATCTCTTCCCTCTTTTTTCCCGCCGCTGCACCCGTACGCTTAGGGGTATGAGCTAAGGGGGGGGGGGCTTGCGTAAAACACAGTGGTTGTCGTATGGTTTGCCTCTAGGCCAGGGGTTTCCAAAGTTTTCAGGCCGAGACCCCCGAAATAACGGTGTCAGAGAGCCGCAACCCCCACTATTATAGGAGGTAAAAAAAGATAATAATAATTTTTTTTTTTTTAAACAATTATGGAACTGTATGGTTGAAACATGCAAATGTTCAAACGCACACAGACTAATAAGCATTGGAGGCTTTTAACCAGGGCCGGACTAGGGAAATCATTCAGGCCAGGAAATATAGTGCAAAATATAGCCCCAGTCAGGCCACTTTTTAAGCAGGGGGTCTGGGGGTCCCCCACCAGTATTTTTTTTGTTATAAAGACTTAATTCCCTGCATTCTGGTGCAGGATTTTATTTATTTGTACCCTTTAAATGCCAGTGTTTGTGATGGCATCACACATTATTGTAAAACAGGCTAGCTGTATGATTAGCAACAACACTGATTTTGATGGATTTTCAGTTTTTTTGTAATGTCAGATTGAAAATTGTAACGGTTCCAAGGAGGACAATGTAAACAGTGGCCACAATGTAAATAGTGGTCACAATGGGAACAGTGGTCTCCTACCTGGTCTCCTACCTCCCTCTAGTGGCCAGATGAGCCAGATGGTGCAGGCGGCCATTTTGGTCTGGTTAATGTAATTGAGTTAATTTCCACTTGTTTGTTATCCTGGGCTTTTCCTTCCTTTGTTTAAATGTTGTCCTCCTCTCTGGTTGTTGTTGTGAGATTGCTTTGGTTGTTGTTGTGTTATTACTTTTGTGTTTAGTTGGTGTTAATTGTTTTGCTGTTAGACTGGCCTGGCCAGGTGTTGCCAATGTTAATTAGTGTGGGTATATATGTGTGTTTCTCTCTCTCCTCGTTGTGGCGTAATTTCCTCCTGTTACCTGTTTCCTGCCCTTGTCGTTACTCTCCCTTGGTGGTTCTAGTAAGTGTAGTGTTTGTTTGTGCATCTTTGTTTTCTCGTGTTACCAGTTCGTTTTGTATTTAGTGCCAGCGCCGCTGTCCTGTTTGTTTTGTTGTTCCTGTACTATATTCATGGCTCTAGTGATGTGCTAATAAATGATCACAGTATCTGAGAAGAGCAAACTGTCGTCTACGTCTCCTCCATTCACCAGTCATTCTGCAGGCTCGGAGGTGCTCTCCAGTCTTTCTGCATATTGGGTTCTACTTTTCCCCTCTACCTCGTGACAGAAAATAATACAACCTTTTATTCAACTTCAGCCCTGATCATAACATATTCATTTTATAATTCTAACCCTTTAAATGCCAGTGTGTGTGATGGCATGTATTTGCAAGGATTAACCGCAGGATTAATAACGTTAGCGTTAGTTCGGCCAGATAAACAAATAGTTGGACCTGCAAGATTTGTACTTTGTATGTCTGCATTTTAAATATAAGGAGTAGAAAGTATGTTTTTTTTCTGTAAAGTAAAAGTACAAGTATACAAACTTAATAATACCTGAGTAAAGTACAAATACCCCAAAACAGTACTTAACAAAGTACAATTACTGAAGTACTTTACACCCCTGCACAATAGTGACATCAAAGTGTGCGTTAGGAATTGGAGACCACTGTATATTATTTCATCAGAGCACAGCCTGCGGACGCAACTCCCCTTGACCCCCAGTAGGGGGGCGGGGGGGGGGGGGGGGGGGATCAGCTCCCGCAGAGCGAACACCGGCCACACCTTCCTCACGGCTGGAATCTACCCCACTGTCGCCGTCCTACTGCCTTTATGTTATTGACCAACCCGCCGGCCCCCGATGGCATTACCATTTAATCCTACTGCTATCGATTCCAGATGGGTAGATCCCTCCTCACTGTGTCTCACAGGTGCTGGGGGCCCCACAGCCATACGGCTTTATTAGCGGGTTAGCGATGATAAGTAGGCCAGGGAGGAGTGAAGGAATCCATCCCCCCCTATCATAATAACAGAATCTACTCTGGCATTCTGGTAATAGAGCGGAGGGGCGGGGGGGGGGGGGGGGGGGTTGGTTCTCAGCGCGACAGTACTGTGGCAGAGGATGAATAGGCCCTGTGTATTAACATCTATCCTGACAATGACAGCACACGCTTTTGAATGTTCGGAGGGGAAATGTCAATGGCTTTGCAGTGACTCATTTGGGAGGCGTACAGAGGGGGAATCATGGCGTGCACTGTATTATTGTGCACAGTATTATTGATGCCTGTGCTAGATGCATGGTATTATTGATGTCCGTGCTACAGTACACGTGTGGTATTATTGATGCCCCGTGCTACAGTATACGTGTGGTATTATTGATGTCCGTGCTACAGTATACGTGTGGTATTATTGATGCCCCGTGCTACAGTATACGTGTGGTATTATTGATGTCCGTGCTACAGTATACGTGTGGTATTATTCATGCCCGTGCTACAGTATACGTGTGGTATTATTGATGCCCGTGCTAGACGTGTAATATTACTGATACCTGTGCTAGACGTGTAATATTACTGATACCTGTGCTAGACGTGTAATATTACTGATACCTGTGCTAGACGTGTAATATTACTGATGTCCGTGCTAGACGTGTAATATTACTGATACCTGTGCTAGACGTGTAATATTACTGATGTCCGTGCTAGACGTGTAATATTACTGATGCCCGTGCTAGACGTGTAATATTACTGATGTCCGTGCTAGAAGTGTAATATTACTGATACCTGTGCTAGAAGTGTAATATTACTGATGCCCGTGCTATACGTGTAATATTACTGATGCCCGTGCTATACGTGTAATATTACTGATACCTGTGCTAGACGTGTAATATTACTGATGTCCGTGCTAGACGCGTGGTATTACTGATGCCCGTGCTAGACGTGTAATATTACTGATGCCCGTGCTAAACGTGTAATATTACTGATGCCCGTGCTAGATGTGTAATATTACTAATGCCCGTGCTAGACGTGTAATATTACTGATGCCCGTGCTAGACGCGTGGTATTACTGATGCCCGTGCTAGACGTGTAATATTACTGATGCCCGTGCTAGACGTGTAATATTACTGATGCCCGTGCTAGATGTGTAATATTACTGATGCCCGTGCTAGACGTGTGGTATTACTGATGCCCGTGCTAAACGTGTGGTATTACTGATGCCCGTGCTAGACGCGTGGTATTACTGATGCCCGTGATAGACGTGTAATATTACTGATGCCCGTGCTAAACGTGTGGTATTACTGATGCCCGTGCTAGACGTGTAATATTACTGATGCCCGTGCTAGACGTGTAATATTACTGATGCCCGTGCTAGACGCGTGGTATTACTGATGCCCGTGCTAGACGTGTGGTATTACTGATGCCCGTGCTAAACGTGTGGTATTACTGATGCCCGTGATAAACGTGTGGTATTACTGATGCCCGTGCTAAACGTGTGGTATTACTGATGCCCGTGATAAACGTGTGGTATTACTGATGCCCGTGCTAGACACGTGGTATTACTGATGCCCGTGCTAGACGTGTGGTATTAGGTGAGCTCGTTCTTGCTGCTTCAAGGCCGCCATTGTGTTTAGATATGTCAAAGCAATTTCGCCGATGTGACGTGAGGCAAGCACACATGCACCACCCACCCACCTACACACAGACCCCCCCACCCACCCACCTACACACAGACCCCCCCCCCCACCCACCCACCTACACACAGACCCCCCCCACCCACCTACACACAGACCCCCCCCACCCACCCACCTACACACAGACCCCCCCCCCCACCCACCCACCTACACACAGACCCCCCCCACCCACCTACACACAGACCCCCCCCCCACCCACCCACACACTAAATAAGTACACCCAGAGGAGAGAGGAGTCTACCTTCTCCCTTCCCTCGTTGGTCACCTGCTGGTCAATAGATAGCCATTACGACCAGGCGTTCCTGATCGATGACAGACCAATTTGGAGAGCAGCGGCAGGCGTGGGCAGTGCATGGCCAGAGCTGCTTTAGACGTATCAACTTTAGAAACGAGTTTACCCGCCGTAATGTGCCAACCCTGGGGACTCGCCCAATCATCTGGTCTCGCTCTGCCGTGCCGACCAATAACATGACTGGAAGGAGAGGGTTCACCAAAAATGCTGCTTTCTTTCTTTGAGTGGGGTGTGGAACCAACAATATACACTAGTATATATAGTGTGTGCAGCCAACTATGATAAAATTAATTAATTAATCGAATTAATCTAATGCAATTAATGATTAATTGATACATTAGATTATATTCAATTCGATTCGATTCGATTAGATACAAATGTATTGTCATCATACAGCACAAGTACAGTACAACTAAAATAAGTTGGCATCTAACCAGAGTGTAAAGGTATCAGTAAAGTGCAATAACAAATATACAATGTACAGGTGATTAAACTGGAATATATATATATATATATATATATATATATATATATATATATATATATATATATATATATATAATGAGTACTACTGAGTAATAATGCTAATCTGATGTATGTACAGTGTTACAATATTGTTATGTACAGTGATACCGGTATAAATACAATACTGGCCAGCGGTATAATTAGTAAGAGTAGGTGAGGTATATTTACAAATATAAATATTGTAGATACCGGTATGTAAACAGGAATATATGGAGGTATATTCTGACAGGTGTGGATAAATATATATATACAGTAAATCAGTAAATATATATATATTAGGGGTGTAAAGGTACGTGTATTCGTCTCGCGACTTCACGGTACGGACGTCACGGTTCGGTACATCCAGCCATTGTCATGGTTCTACCATGTCAGCAGTGTTAATTTTGTCAACGAAAATAGTGACGTCACATTAATGTAGATCATGTGACACTAACGAACTACAATGAAATGCGGGTGGTCTTGCCCGCAACGATGTGCAATACAGTAGTAACAACATATAATAGAATCCAATGAAACAACATTGTGCAATAAACAAGTAACATAGTAGGGCATATTGGTATTTGTACATAGTTATTTACATATTTTATACAATCTCAGGTTAAGCTATACTATTTTTAAAGTGACCTTTCCTTAGTGGCCATAAGTGTGGGCGTGTGCAGCATGCAAGTGTGTGCTTGCTCATGTTAAAGTGGCTGCTAGTGTGTGAGCGTGTACAGTGTGTGTGTTGTGTGTCTGCTCATGTGTACACGCTCAGTAGAGTTAGAACGCTCCCAGTCTTAGGGGCTGTGATATTTTGTTACCACACTTTATGCACATAGAAGTGCGGTGGCAGGTTCGCTAAGCTAATGTTGTTAGCCGAATGCTCTGATGGAGGCCGCCATTTTAAGTTTTAAGTTTAAAGTGACGTCAGCGATCTACGGTACGACTCGGCGGACAAAAGGGAATGTGTGTGTGACGTGTGTGAAATTTGTACAGTAGGTCCCAGTGAGAATTGCAATCAGTGTGTACTGTGTATTTACACTATCCTAATGTTGCTTTGATAAAAAAAAATATATATATCAGAATATGTTCTATTGACCATTTCAAGGAATGTTTGGTTACTATTGGGCATAGCCTTCTACTTAACTTATTGTGAATCAGCTGATAGGGTTTTGGCTAGACCATACTTAATAAATATAATTGCATTATTTACAATATAAAAATATAAAATGCCTTTTTTTCATTAGAAAAACTAGACAAAAATCATCAGTTTTCTGCGACTAAATCTAGACAAAAACTAAAAAGACAAAATCGAGACTAACACTGACTAAGACTAAAATGCTCAGACCTGTAGTTGACTAAAACTGACTAAACGAAAAATAAATGAAGGTGACTAAATGTGATGAAAACAAAAAAGGAGCATTTGACACATGACTAAGACTAAAACAAAAATTTAAATAGCTGCCAAAATTAACACTGCATGTCAGTACTCCTGCCTCTCTCTGTTCTATTCCCCACTCTACCACTCTCATTATCTGGTGTGTCTCGAGGCAGCTGATCTGCGGTCTGGAGGCAGAGGGCCTCATTGGTATATAAACCCGCCTCAGTCAAGTTTCTTTAATAGTTGTCATACAGAAGTACAGAATACTTTCATACAAAATGCTTCTTACTGTTACGCTCCAGAGACTGTGCTAGACAAGATAAGTATCAAATAACATAGTATAGCATGTAAATTAGAAGTAGGAAAAGAGGTCACAGTGTTCAGTATAGACATATGTACAATGTTCGATGCAGAGTAGACGTAACTGAGTTACCATATAATATACAATACTATGCAGTGTACTAATATACAATACTATATAGTGCAAAGCAGAAATGGGATGAGGTACAATTTAGGTACAATTTACAGTAAGGTGTACGAGTTGTAGTGTAATCCTTTATCAATAAATAGAAAGTGTGGGGAGTGGGTGCTACAGTGTGTTTGTTTAAAGTGAGTGTGTGCGTGTGGATGTGTGTGCTATGTGCGTTTGATGGTTGTTGTGTAGTGTTCATTGTTCGTTGAGCAGCCTGATGGCCTGGGGATAGAAGCTTCTTCTGAGTCTTTCTGTGCTTGCCTTGAGACTCCGGTATCGCTTGCCTGACCGCAGCAGTTCAAAGAGGCAGTTGTTCGGGTGACTGGAGTCCTTAATGATTCTCTTAGCCTTGCCCCTGCACCGCTTGTTGTAAATGTTCTGGAGGGTGGGGAGCCCCCCTCCAATTGTGCGTTCGGCTGAACGTGTCACTCTTTGTAGTCTGCTTCGGTCTTGTGCAGTGCTATTCCCAAACCAGGAGGTGATGTTGCCAGTCAGGATGCTCTCTATTGTACATGAGTAGAAGTTCTTAAGGATCTTCTGACTGACTTGGAACTTCCTTAGGCGCCTGAGGAAGTAGAGGCGTTGTCGTGCCTTCTTCACAACACTGTCAATGTGTGTGGTCCATGTCAAGTCCTCGGATATGTAGGCTCCGAGGTACATAAAGCTGTTCACTCTCTCAACCGGTGCCCCGTCGATGCTGAGGGGGCTGTAGTCCTTGACCCCCGACCTCCTGAAGTCCACAATCATCTCCTTTGTTTTGCTGACGTTCAGGGAGAGGCTGTTTTCCTGGCACCATCCCGCCAGGACCTTGACCTCTTCCAGGTAGGCCCTCTCGTCGTTTGCAGAGATCAGGCCCACCACCACTGTGTCGTCAGCAAATTTGATGATTGTGTTGCTACTCCACTGAGCCACACAGTCGTGTGTGTACAGGGAGTAGAGGAGGGGACTCAGAACACAGCCCTGGGGGGCCCCTATGTTGAGGGTGATGGATGAGGAGGTGCAGTTGCCTGCTCTCACCACCTGGGGTCTGCCCGTCAGGAAGTCCAAGACCCACTGGCAGAGGTCATAGTTCAAGCCCAGGTCCCTGAGCTTGGCTATGAGTTTGGAGGGGACTATGGTATTGAATGCCGAGCTGTAGTCGATGAATAGCATTCTCACATAGTTCCCTTTCCTCTTGTCCAGGTGTGATGCTGCTGTGTGCAGCACATGGGCTATGGCGTCCTCCGTGGACCTGTTGGGGCGGTATGCAAATTGCAGGGGGTCCATGTTGATGGGGAGGGAGGAGCAGATGTAGCCCTTTACTAGCTTCTCAAAGCACTTCATGGCTATGGAGGTGAGAGCTACAGGGCGGTAGTCGTTGAGGCAAGCAGGCTTGGATTTTTTGGGTACAGGGATAATAGTGGACTTCTTCAGGCAGGTGGGGATGACAGCCTGTTCTAAGGACAGGTTAAATATGTCAGTGAATACCGGGGCCAGTTGGTCGGCACAGACTTTTAGGACGTGGCCGGGGATGCCGTCCGGTCCTGCTGCCTTCCTGATATTCACTTTTTTAAAGGTCCGCCTCACCTCATGCTCTGTTACCCTGAACACTGAGTCTCCATCAGCAGCAGAAGCCAGTTTGATCCGGATGAACTAAAGACGTCATATGCTTTTGAAGTCTGATGGCTAATACCTTAGAGTACAGCTTGATATCGGTTCCGAGGAGGCTTAAGGGTCTATAACTACCGCACTCAGTGGGGTCTTTGTCTTTTTTAAGGATGACTGTTATGAGTGCAATATTGTCGTTCTTATGGAAGTTCCCCTCCTTGATGGAGTATAAAATCATATTAAGTAATAGTGGTCCCATTATGTCCCAACATGAGAGGTACATTTCTGGTGGGATACCGTCTCTTCCAGGAGCCCTACCACTTTGCATTTCGGATATGGCCTCCCTAAGTTCATCTAGTGTGATCGGTGTTTCTAACTGTTTAGCGTCATCATCTGAAAGTTTAGGGAGGTTAATTTGATTAAGATATGTGTCCATTTTGTTTTGATCGAAGGTCGTTTCTGATTTATACAAGTTGGAGTAGAACTCTTTGAATGTCTTGTTTCTTTTTTTAGGGTCTGTAACAAGTCCTTGTTGTGCTTTAATGGTAGTTATATCTGCAAATTTTGCGTTAACTCTTAATCGCATAGCTAGTAGGTGACTTGGTTTAGAACCTTGAGAGTAATGCTGTTGTCTTGTGCTACGTATTTGTACTTCAGATTGTTGTTTATAAATGGCGTTAATCTCTTTTTTAGTACATTAACTTGAGTTTCCAGTCGAACCGAGTCGTTGTATTGTAAAGAAGTAAATAACGTTCCGCCAGTTTTGAGCATCGATTCTTGCGTATTTTGGAGGAAAATCCTTGATCATTCCCTTTACCGACATCCATAATATTCTGGGGTCCTGCACCGAATTCACATTCTCCAGAAGGAATACTGAGAGAGCTTCTTTGAGTTGTGTAATGAATTCCTTGTTATTAAGCAGCATCGAGTTAAATCGCCATCTTGGGGCTCGGGATGACAGTATACCAAATTATCCTTTTAGGAGTAAATAACAGTGATCTGATAATGCATTGGGTACCATCATTTCTTTTAAAACCCACCTCAAAACCCACCTTTTTAGGCAGGCGTATGTCTGATTTTAATTTTGTCTGTTTTTATATATTTTAATTTTTATTTTAATGAACTGTGATTATGAATTTAACTGTTTTTAAATTGTTGTACGGCGACCTTGTGTGCCTTGAAAGGCGCCTTATAAATAGAATGCATTATTATTATTATTATTATTATTATTATTATTATTATTATTATTATTATTATTATTATTATTATTATTATTATTATTATTATTATTATTATTATTATTATTATTATTATTATTATTATTATTATTATTATTATTATTATTATTATTATTATTATTATTATTATTATTATTATTATTATTATTATTATTATTATTATTATTATTATTATTATTATTATTATTATTATTATTATTATTATTATTATTATTATTATTATTATTTCCACATCATAGTTATCAAATAGTCTCTGGGATGCAAAAACATAATCTATTCTGGATAGTGTGTTATGTCTTGCAGATCGACAAGAGTAATTCCGGGTTGTGGGGTTGAGTGATCGCCATAGATCATTTACACCTGTATTCTTCGACCAATCCTTTAACGCATTAGATGAATTTTTCTGTTCGTTGGAAAAGGAGGGATAAGATTTATCCATCCCTGGATCCCAAATGGCATTAAAATCTGCACCAATTATAAATGAGTATTCGGGAAGGTCTAACATTGTTCTGGTAAGTGTAGTGAAGAAATTAGCTTCGTACAAATTTGGGGCGTATACCGCTACCAACGCTATTTTCCTGTTCTTGTGTACAATCTTAGCTATAGTTGTCCGACCATCTGCATCAGACCATACTCCCTTCAATTCAATATTCAACTTCCGTTTAACGACTATGGCAACTCCACGGGTTCTCGTTCCAAAGGAAGAGTGACTAATGTTATGGTATATGTTGTCCGCTAACGTAGCTATGTCTTTCCCTAAAATGTGCGTTTCGCTTAGCAGAGCCACGTCAACCTGATTGTTTTTCATCAGTGTGAGCATGCTTTTACGTTTGTGTTGATTATTTATTCCCCCAGTATTCCAGATCATTATATTCAAACTAGCCATAATCTATACATGTTGTTGTGTAGTTGTTGGTAATGCTTCTGGAGTGCGAATCTACAATAGATATACATCCAACTATTGAGGTCCCGTTGAGAGCCGAGCTTAAAAACATACATATATACAAATAATAATCCCCTAAGTCCCCCTCCCTCTGAGAGTCGTACAGGACTGTGTTCCATAGACACATCCTACGCGGATGAATCCCTCCCTTAAGCCACCGGGTTGCCCAAAATGAGCTTTCTAACCCTAATCGTCCTATGCTAATTGCCATAGGATCTAAAACTTTCATTCTAATTTAATAGAATGTCACTTTTGGTCTTGCGCCTTCCCATTAATGTAATAAAAATAGTGTGAAAAATGAAAAATATACCTCCATTGATATATTTATTTGAACCTTCTACTAACTTGTATATGTTGGAACCTTGAGAAAAAATAAAAGAGATTATTATAGTTCAATATTCAATATTTGATCACCAAAACCCCCCAAAAAGCATAAAAAGGGGGCCCCCCGCCCGAAAAGGGCCCTTAAAAATCTGGCTCGTGCAACAAGCGCGCTTGGTTTAAACACACACAGGTTTAGTGCCCTTTCAGCCTTTGAGCACCTGCCCCTCTAAAGTCCTGTGCATGTCACTGGACCTGCCGGCTAAGACCTGGAGACACTGGCCTGGTTCACAAAGTACTGCTCTGACCTACGCCCGGCTGACGACAACTGCTCCTGCTCTCACCCCGTCTGTCTGAATTCCATGCCCCTGTATATATCCTGGACATTACGAGAACCTCCTCTGTGTACCGACCCATGCCTGGACTTAGACCACTCTATTAGCCTCTTAGCATGCGCCGACCCGCATATGGGATGTTTTTAGGACGATTTGCCCATTGGCACTTTGGCGACCCCTAGTGGCTCGGTGTGCATATTTTGTAATACAATATATATATCGAATTGAAGGCTTATTTGTTGCCTGTCGATAGCGATAAAATTCGACAAAATCCGTTCAGCGGTTCTCGAGTTACATGCCAGTATTTGAGGCTTGTGCAAAGTACACGGTATTGCGCAAAATACCACTTCCGACTTTTGGTGCAGTAGTTGCGTCAATCTAGATCCGATCTCAAAAATTATTGTGGATCGTTGTAGCCAATGAGTGTGGCTTACCAATGAAAGACCACGTGGGGATGTATGTATCTAAAAAACAAAACAAAAACTAACGAGAGAAAACAGGAAGAGAAAAACAGCCGAATGAAGTTTTCACGTTTTCAGTTCAAGTTTTCAGTTTTTCTATTGTACACAGTTTACCAAAATCACTCCTAATCACTCATTTCTGAATGGATCTTTGTGAAATTTGGACATGTACTACATAAGGCTTCAGGCTATGGGTCCGTATGGATTTGTAAGCCATACCACATTCTGGGGAAATACTACCTCTGGACTACTAACTACTACAGAAAAACTTGAGTAACACGTTGTTCTACAACTCAAGTTCAGACCTATGTTACTCTATTACGTTAGCACTAAAAGTCAATTTTTTTTCAGAATGTCATCTTTCAAAATAGACCAGGCTCATGCATGTGCTATAAGTATAAAGTATAGTATTTTGGTTTGCAAAGAAAGTATGCAGTCCTCAAGTTCAAGTAAAAACAAATACCACTTTTCTGCCCGCTTGATAATAGGTTATATACCCATATTGGGTTTTGCTCAGTTCTGCCTACTGTGTCTCCTTGCTTGCACATTGGGTTCCAACCACAACCGTGATAGCCATACAACGAATATGTCTCATACGACACTAGGTGAAACTAGGGTTGCACATTTTACAAATCTATGCTCAATATCTTTTCTTTACTTTACTTTACACTGGCTTACGTTGATCTTTAACATTGAATATGCTTGTATTGCCAAATTTAGATGATGAATAAAACGTTGCAGCTTGTAAAGGCACGATGACAAGCGGACAGAACAAATTGACAATGTGCATTAACCCCTCCTCCCCTCCCCTCCCCTCCCCTCCCCTTTACTACAGGTGTCCCTGTGTGACGTACGTGGGTTGGTCATTATCATTATTACTGTATTTGGAAGACCATGTGAACATCAGGTTAGTATAATTAGTGTTATGTTATGTTTTGTATGTGTGTGTGTGTGTGTGTGAACATGAGAGCTGATGCTGTCTCTTCTTCTCTTCCTGTCGGGTGCTGCCCGTCCCTACACTGAAGAGTGATGATTGCCTAATGAGTGACAGCTGAGGGCAATCACTTCGAGAGGGACGGGTGGACAAGGAGCTGACAGGACACACACGTCGGGGTGCCTAACTGTGTCATTTTGCCAGTGACCCAGTGGAGTGAGGTTGCCTCTGTTTGCCACTATTGTGTAGTTACTATTATTGTGCTTGCTTATGCCAATTGCCACTGTGTATGGACTATTGATTATGTGCTGCCTGCGAGACCAAACCCTGTGTGGGGTAGGTATATTGTTGGCCATTTTAGATTCATCCTACACTGTGTTAGAGTGGTGTTCCTTTGTTCCCAGATTGCCAACCACGTGGCATGTGGTTGTGTGGTTAGTGTTTGCCTTGTTTATTATTATTCTCACCTTGTTTGTTCTCCCCTTACCCTTTCCCTTTGTGTGTGTTGTGGGTTGAAATCCCCACTGACAACATCCCTTTTCCCTTTGGGAAAAGGCCGTGGGTTGGAAGCCCCACATGCAATAAACTTAATTTACCATTTGAAAACGTCTTTGTTTACTATCTGCCTACCCGGGACTGTTTTGAAAAGCATTTTTACTGAGAGGGGCTGTTTCTGCTCATGTACAGCCTGCTCCAGTTACATTTCTGTGCGGTCGTTAGACCTCTGTACATGACACCCTGAAACAAAACCATGAATGAATGATATGTTTAACACAGCAGGGTCATTACAATTTTACAGTTTTCTTTAGTTTTCTTGTTTTCCCAATAATGTTAACCAATGGAAAGACACACACGCACGCACGCACGCACGCACGCACGCACGCACGCACACACACACACACACACACACACACACACACACACACACACACATACACACACACACACGCCAACTTTCTCCCGCAGACTTTCCCTCACAGCTGACAAAAAAAAAAAAAAAAACGCACTACATACTTTTCCGAACTGATCGTCTCAGCTCTTCTCCAGTTGAGCTGCTACTGTGTTTAAATCCAAAATATTGATAAATCCTTTGTTGTGTAACATGGCATCTCTTCTCTAGAGTCTTCTTTATCTGCTTCATGTGAAGTTAAATCTACTCTGTAGGGGTTGGGTAGGCAATTAATTTACTCAGTGGATGCCTGGACACAGAATGACACCGGTATCGCTCACTACCACGGCAAACCTATGGGGAACTAAGTACTGTATAAATATATAATAATAATTATAAATATTGTTTTCTTGTTGTACCGCACTCGTACCGAACAGTGACCCCAAAACCGAGGTACGTAACGAACCGTGGCCTCTGTGTACCGTTACACCCCTTATATATATATATATATATATATATATATATATATATATATATATATATATATATACAGTATTATTGTACATGACTGTCAATTTCGAGCTATATGCCTAGACTATAGTTTGAGGTAAGTAGTTGATTACAGTGTAGGGCAGTTGTAGACAGTGAAGGCAGTAGGTAGGTATGTATAGGCAACAAAAGAGTTCAGAGTTCATACATAACATACCCTAGAGTATAGGCAATGGGGTTCGGAGTTCAGAGTTTATGGGGCAATGGGGTTCAGAGTTTATACAATATGGAATAATGAAGAATATGAATATCACCCCCGCCCCCCTTTATTCTTAGCATGAACACTCTAAATACAAAATATTAAAGTCTGTTATCGTCAATTCAATTCTCCTAACCCAGACAAATTAATGTGGAATGCTATGCTGCTAAATGCATCGCTTTTTCCAGTTAACAGCTGGAATGCACTGCTAATGCACTGATACAGGTCCTGGCTCTCATTACACCCTTTGCAAAGACTCTCAAAGTGCAAATTAGAACAGGCGGGAAGTGTTGCTTGAATCCGACACGGGAGGAATCTACATATGAGTGTAACACATTTTAACACGGGCACAGGTGGCATCGCTGAATCTTAGGGATCATTTGCAGAACATGAGGGTGTTATAAAAAAGATTACATTCAGACGCACAAGGAAATATCATCTTGATTAAGATACTTCTTCCATAGATATTTTTTTAAACAAATACAATATCAATTTGACATTGCAATACCAGCAAATATAATAAAATCAGTTAGATGAAATTGTATGTGTGAATTTACAAAAGTGGTTTTAAAGCACCATCTAGCCATTTCTATCTTTATTTTATAACAATTATCAACCATGTGATAGTAATGATGTTTTGCTACATCTCCATAAACTGTCAAATATCTTATAATGTCTGGCACTTTACCTCTTAATCAGCCTCTCTCTCTCTCTCTCTCTCTCTCTCTCTCTCTCTCTCTCTCTCTCTCTCTCTCTCTCTCTCTCTCTCTCTCTCTCTCTCTCTCTCTCTCTCTCTCTCTCTCTCTCTCTCTCTCTCTCTCTCTCTCTCTCTCTCTCTCTCTCTCTCAGTGTTGAGCCTTTGGTTCTCAGAGTCAAGATCAGAGGCTCCTGTTAATGTGCCCCCGGGCCCTATTCCCCGTACCTGGTTCAACTAAATCGATCAAGAGTCCCATAATCCAGATTCAATTAACCCGATGTTTGAAGCCGGGATTTTCCTGTTCCTCGAAGGTGGATTCAGTCTCGTTAACTCGAACCAGACTTGATACTCAGGATCAGTGCGCGCGCCCGCCTCAGCTGAGAAGACAGCAAGTGTCGAGAGCAGAGATCCTGATTTTCTAACGGCATTGATTGATGACTGATGACTGATGACTGATTGATTTAAAACTTTATTAACAGATTGCAGTACGGCTCAATAGCCTCGCCGACAAGTTAATGCATAATCTATAGGCAAATTTTAAGTCCCTCATTACCCCAATCAATCAGATTATATTTCTTTAAACGTGCCCTGCTGGCAGTAGGTTCATGGAATGGATAATCAAATGAGATCTTGCTAGCGAAAATAAGTAGTTCAACAGTTTCAGAATAAGGATACGGCTCTCTTATCCATTGATGGATGTATGGTTGATGTTTCATTTGTCTGCCACCGTGGTCTGATGGTCGAGCATTTTGCCTTTCACACGGACGACCGCGTTCGAATCCTACTTCTTCTAGTTTCTTTTTGAAATGTAAATACTTCAATTTGGTGCACGTTGAGAGCTATATAAAGAATGACATCCTCAATGCATGTAGATTTATAATATTTTAACTTAAAACTAGGCTACTTTTGCGTATAATCATTAATATTATATTCCAAAAAAATTATATTTGAAACGCGGGGTCTCGAAATCTGGTCGCCCGCTTGCCAGGAGTGAACACTGGCCGTTGGACCACTGTGCCAGACGGGATATATTCATTGTGTATCCATCAATGGACAAGAGACCAGTGTTTAGAATATTTTTTCTTTTGAATGAAGTTTTATCTCTTTATTCTCAAATGCATTAATCCCAGTTACAATTCACAATACGTGTGAGTGATGATACAATTCAACAATCCTCAGATTCCTCGTAATTCATAATCCACAAAAACCACAATCCACGCATAAACATCCACAGCGGAGAATATGAAAGGATCAGAGCCAAACGAGCGATAGGTTTCAATCATTAAAAATATCCCGCGGGATTCACATTTGCAATGCTGCGCGTTGTTAAAATAACCACATAATGTGTTCATCGCACCTAGCGAGCGCCACGGTATATATAACGTGCATTATTTAGGACAACGTGAATTTAGTATCAGCATTTTGGGTCTATTTCACATTTCAAAAGCCCCCTCTAGAAGAATGAAGCACAAAAACATAATTCAGAATGGTATAATGCAGATCTAGACTGTGAGAATCATTTCAGGAAGCGAGCTGGCATTTCTTTGCGGGGGCGTGGCCATGGTTCATCCAGCTAACTGAATTTAACCCTGCTCTCGACCAGGCTCAAACTTTCTGATCTGTTACCATGGTGATTTAGACAATCGAGCGTCGGGGAATGGAAAGGTCTGGCTTAAGTCAGGCTATACTGGAAATTATCCGGCTAACTCAGTTAGCCAGGTACGGGGAACGGGGCCCTCTCCAGCGTATGGCTATGTGTTTGTGTATATTTGAATTGAATGAATTAAAGCTGTATATTGAGGTGTAGTGGTTATGTCATTGTTGTTTTCCGGCCGGTCCACCTCGCTTGAAATTGCAATGTATTTCCAATGGACACATTTTTAAATTGTCTTGTTTAAAATAAATAAAGCATGGGCGGCTGATTGGCGCAGACGGCAAGGCGCTCGCCTCTAACGCAGGAGATGCTGGGTTCGAGCCCAGCTCTCGGCGTTGCTACCGGCTGGCCGGTCGTTCATACTAACACAATTGGCAAGTGTTAGAGGGTGGGAAAGCCGGTGGGTGGGGATTTGACGTTGTGGACAGCGACTCCTACAGGTCGGTTTGGTGACGCCAGTGCGACGGAAGCAGGAAGTGACGGGGGCAGCGTGAGCCTCCCACGCGTTACTCCTCGCCACTGAGAGTTCGAGCTGCTGCGGTGAAAAGATGCGACAGGCTGCCTCCTCGTGTACCGGAGGGGACACGTGATGCAAGGCTTCTGTCCTCACTACAACCGACCTGTGGGAGGCATAGTCTAGCAACGTTCAAGGCAGGGGAGGGAAGATGTGGATACACGAAATTGGGATGGGAGAAAAATAGAAAATGGCGAGAAAAAGTGGATAAAAATAAAAATAAAAAATAAAATAAAGTAAATAAAGCATGAATATTGGCATGGTGTACCTTTCTGTGTGTATTCATCCACAATCTATAGCTCAACATGAAACAATTCACAATTAATCGTGAATAATTATGTATAATATTATTTCAACCAAAAATGCTTAAACAATAATGTTAGTGATAGAAGGGAACTCATTTTATGGAAAGCTTGCCAATGCAAAAATGGAAAGCTTGCCCATGTCATGAGGCAGAATGATTACAATGGCCGATAATACATTTTCCCAATGATAAATCGCTATACGGGTGGACCACAAGGGAAACTAAAGTGACATCAGACTACACCTCCCTATAGCTTTGATATAATCTGTTTAAACCACAATATTATTATTATTATTATTATTATTATTATTATTATTATTATATTATTATTATTATTATTATTATTATTTATTATTATTATATTATTATTTATTATATTATTATATTATTATATTATATTATTATTATTATTATTATTATTATTATTATTATTATTATTATTATTTATTATTATTATTATTATTATTATTATTATTATTATTATTATTATTATTATTATTATTATTATTATTATTATTATTATTATTATTATTATTATTATTATTATTATTATTATTATTATTATTATTATTATTATTATTATTATTATTATTATTATTATATTATTATTATTATTATTATTATTATTATTATTATTATTATTATTATTATCCCATAGCAAATATGGATTAGCCTTTTATGCACTTAATCACAGCCATTCCAACAAACCTGAGTGTCTTTCAGCACCACAACTGCACTCACTCCTTCTCCCATTGGAAAACAGTGCTGTTGTGTCTGCGCTGTCCTTTCAGCACCACAACTGCACTCACTCCTTCTCCCATTGGAAAACAGTGCTGTTGTGTCTGCGCTGTCCTTTCAGCACCACAACTGCACTCACTCCTTCTCCCATTGGAAAACAGTGCTGTTGTGTCTGCGCTGTCCTTTCAGCACCACAATTGTACAGAAGTTAGAAACAGTACTAGTGTTTTCTGTACTATTTTTTCCATTAGCTGAACAAGATAAAGAGTTTTATTTTTGGTTCTTTGGTTGGGCTGCTATAACCTCCGCCGGCCTCTAACCTAATCCATCTAACGGTCTCACCATTATCAGGCAATATTCTTGAGAAATGACAATTATCCTTTATATAGTTGAGTAAAAATGTAAGTACCTAAAAAGAAATCAAGCCATGAAGCCATAATGGGTTCACACCGGGAAGGTTTGTGTCTTCCACTGTTTTGCGATGGTGAACGGGCACAGATGGAGAGAGAGAGAGAGAGAGAGAGAGAGAGAGAGAGAGAGAGAGAGAGAGAGAGAGAGAGAGAGAGAGAGAGAGAGAGAGAGAGAGAGAGAGAGAGAGAGAGAGAGAGAGAGAGAGAGAGAGAGAGAGAGAGAGAGAAGAGAGAGAGAGAGAAGAGAGAGAGAGAGAGAGAGAGAGAGAGAGAGAGAGAGAGAGAGAGAGAGAGAGCGAGAGACAGGGAGAGATAGAGAGAGGAGAAGAGAGAGAGAGAGAGAGAGAGAGAGAGAGAGAGAGAGAGAGAGAGAGAGAGAGAGAGACAGGGAGAGATAGAGAGGGTAGGGCAAGAGAGGAGAGAGAGAGAGAGAGAGAGAGAGAGAGAGAGAGAGAGAGAGAGAGAGAGAGAGAGAGAGAGAGAGAGAGAAGAGGAGAGAGAGAGAGAGAGAGAGAGAGATGGGTAGGGCAAAGAGGGAGAGAGAGAGAGAGAGCATAGCTGGTGTTAGCATTGTGGCTAAATCATGCTGAGGGATTCACATTGTGGCAGGATTAGCAGATGGATTAGCCCACGTTTTCACGGCACCGATGACAGTCAGAAAAAATAACGACTCGTCTCAATCTTACCGCGGCAAGAGCTCATTAGAATGTGTACCTGTTTTCTCTCTCTCTCTCTCTCTCTCTCTCTCTCTCTCTCTCTCTCTCTCTCTCTCTCTCTCTCTCTCTCTCTCTCTCTCTCTCCCTCACATTCCAAACTGTCTTCCTACCAATTTGTTTCCGGAACACGTTAATTGTCATATTTTTCGCAATCCAAGTATGCCTTGTTAGCGAACGCCTGTGCAGACGAGGCGCAGGTGATGTTTAGATCGGGTCTGCTAGAATATACGTCCTCCCTCTTATCACCTCAACCGGAAAATAATAAATGGTGCTTGTGTCGTTTTTTGTGTGCGTTTGTGTTGTCATTTTCTTTATTCCCAGCATCCCGGTATTAACCCTTTAACCTTCTGTAGTGTGGTAGTGAAAGGGTTAACATTCTACCATGTTGCGGTGAAAGGGTTGACCTTCTGCAGTGTGGTAGTGAAAGTGTTAACCTTCTGTATTGTCGCAGTGAAAGGGTTAACTAGACATTGTCGTCTCAGGGGATCATGTTATTTGCATAACGAAGCTGGCTATTGCCCTCAGGGAATGAACATTTTTATTTGTTTAGCCTACATTCTCTGCCCCACACCAACGCCATTTACTTCAACGTCAGTTCTGCAGGGAGCGAACACACACAGAGGTAATCAAGCAGGAGAATAGCGTCAGCACCGGGAAGCCACTGGAACACGCTGTTTACCATTGATTTGATTCCTCTTGTTGGTGTGCTTAAGAGTGCTTCTAACTTCTCCACTTAAAAGGGAGGTACGAAAGATGTGTATGAAATGATCCAGAACCACAGAGCTAACTAACCTTACGTGTAGGCCCAGCGAGTGTGAATGTGAAAGTCGTGTGGTTACACTAACTAATGCTAGCAGTATGTGTATCACCACAACCTTGTGCCATCACCGTCTGTTGAGGGCTGTAGGCGACGGGCCACAGTGTTTAAAGGGAACTCCACTTTTTTTGGAAATTAGCTTATTTAACATCTTCCCTGGAGTTAGACAAGAAGATACATACATTTTTTGTCTCTGTGCGTGCATTTTAGCTTTGGGAATAGACGCTCCGTTAGCATAGCTTAGCTTCATCACTGGAAGTGAGGCAGGACAGTAGCCTTACAGTGCCTTACAGTGTATTGCAAGGTCTGACATTGACCAAACTTGATATGCATGACCTTGGTGGGCTCTAGGTCAACTCCTGAAAAGGGGGTCAATGTCAGACCTTGCAATCAAAAGTTAGGGGCGCACTGAAATTATGGCAAGGGTTATTAGCCCCCTAACCTTTGATTGCAAAGTCTGACATTGACCCCCTTTTCAGGAGTTGACCTAGAGCCCACCAAGGTCATGCATATCAAGTCTGGTCAATGTCAGACCTTGCAATACACTGTAAGGCACTGTAAGGCTACTGTCCTGCCTCACTTCCAGTGATGAAGCTAAGCTATGCTAACGGAGCGTCTATTCCCAAAGCTAAAATGCACGCACAGAGACAAAAAAGGTATGTATCTTCTTGTCTAACTCCAGGGAAGATGTTAAATAAGCTAATTTCCAAAAAAAGTGGAGTTCCCCTTTAAGGGGAGACACTGCAGGTGAATAGGGTAAAGAAATTAACTAATAGATATCACAATGAAACTTCCCCAGTTGATTACTTATATTAAGACAAGACTTTTTTGTATTACAAGTTTTCTGAAATTGTATGTTTAAATATGCAAATGAGGCATGATCTACTTAAATATGCACTAATTTGCATATAATTCCAGGACAGAAATCTGAACATTGGATAAAGCCATTTTCAAAATTATAGTTTCATTTTGTTGACATATTTGAGCCAAAGGTTATTACAGAGGGGATTTTGTATATCTCTTTTTATCACTCCATAAATCAGAAAATACTCCATTCAGTCCATTTTTATGGTAAAATTCCATATTTCGCCATGTTTTTAGGAATAAAATGTGATATAAATCAGGGTATGAATGCGATATCAACAAACCCTTCTGTAAATACCTTCAGAACATAGATATGATTAGAACTGGAAGTCTTGGTGTATGTGAGTGCTACTGAAGTGGAGATTTCTGGCTCAGAGTATGAGGAAAAACTCTTAAAACTCATTTTTGGGGAAACGCCTTCAAAGTTCTGTATTGTAAAATGCCATACTTTTTTTTTAAACAGATATTTACAAACACAATACCTAATCAAACCATTAGTAATAGACAACCTAAACACATGCCTGATAACTGAATAATAATAATAATGATGTTATTGAACTGAACAGAACTACACACATGCTACAAACAGTGTAGTACAGTGTAGTACCCCCTAATAGGCAAAAAATATTTGAATAGATATCACTATGAAACTTTCCCAATTTGTTATGTACATATAAACTAAGAAAAAATATATTGCAAGTTTTCTGAAATTTATGTTTATATATGCAAATGAGGCACTTCCCCATTAAATATGTGCACATTTATGGATGCAATAAGGCAAAATGATGTAAAATAAACAACTAAATGTGTGTTATTGATGTTTTATTGTCACTAGTTTCATAGAAGACATGTTTAGGAAGCAAAATATAACAAAATCTCAAAATCAACAAAAAAGTATATTTGACTATTCACCTGCAGTGTCTCGCCTTAAGCTTGCACACCTCATGGCTCAATCAACATAGACAGTTATGGAATTCTGGACTGAATCACTTCTAACAACAAGTATATTCTCAGACTTGGGTCCTGACCTATGCTGTGTCAATTTCGGGGGCCTTGACACAAACATTTTTGAGAAGTTGAGAGTTAGGACAAAGTTAGCGTTATTTTTCGGTTTCCATGCAACAAATAACGAAATAGTTATTTCCTGAGAGAGTTTTTAAAAGATACTAAAAATACTACGTATAGACTACTATAGGATTGTTTAGCTATTTTTACCACATAATACACTATAAAACGGAAAAGACAAAACATGTCCAAAAAGCTTCTGTAAACGTCTGTCTCATTCCTTCTTACGAGGAGCAATCAGTCGGACTAGTGAACGTCTGTCTCTTTCCTGCTTCCGAGAAGCAATCAGTAGAACTGGTGAATTTCAAATGAACATATTTGACCTACCCTGGATCCCGGACCCACCAAATGGACATAATTGTTTGAATGGTAAAATGTGCACTTCCACCGCGTGTATTTGAATCGGCCGTTCGAGGCCTCATGTACTTTTTCTTTTCTCCGTCGATGGGACCCATCCGTCCATTGTGTTCCATAATGTCGAAGAGGATGTAAAGATAATAATGCGGCGGCTGCGAGAGCGAGAGTGATAATGAATTCCCTATCAGTGGTGGTGAGATTAGCTTCTTCTAGCAATGTGTCAGCCAGCGCCTGGAGCCAGGGGGGGGGGGGGGGGGGCTAGTTGGACAGGCCTTATTAACAGTCCTCGAACAATATCGTCAGGGCATGAGCGCAGAGATTAAAGGAGCTCTGGGTAAATGTCAGGCAATGAGCTAACGCCGCTCAGAAGTACCTGTGCTCCTCTTCCATGCCGCCGAGGCCGTGGGGGGGGGGGGGGGGGGGGGTTGTGACTGGAGAAAAGCGCCTTGATATTGTATCCAGGGGGCTAATTAACCAGCGCCTCTGTGCGTAGCGCCGGTAGAAGTGATCGCTATGATCGCGCCCGCTGCACACACAATGGCCTAAAAGGTCTTCTAGTCGGCCAACAGTAAACACTGAGCTGTGATCAAGCTGTGTGGCGCGTGTGGCGCGGACGGTGACGGGGGAACAGCTGGTGTCGTGGGCTGGCCAGGGCCCTGTTTTATATGCTGCTGCTCAGACACGCTGTCGTAAGGAATGACATGCTCACTCTCTCTCTGCTCCCTGCATGTCCCTCACACACACACACACACACACACACACACACACACACACACACACACACACACACACACACACACACACACACACACACACACACACACACACACACACGCACACACACACACACACACACACACACACACACACACACAGACACACACACACACACACACAGACACACGCGCACACACACACACACACAGACACACACACACACACACGCACACACACACACACACACACACACACACACACACACACACACACACACACACACACACACACACACACACACACACACAGACACACACACACACACACACACACACACACACACACACACACACACACACACACACAGACACACACACACACACACACACCTGACCCCATCCATACACACACACACACACAC
>NW_028173789.1:57525-79161 GCF_963971535.1 Notolepis coatsorum | reverse complement strand
ATCTGCACCTAGTGATAACGATATCTACACCTAGTTATAACTATATATACACCTAGTGATAACTATATCTACACCATAACTATATCTACACCATAACTATATCTACACCATAACTATATCTACATCTAGTGATAACGATATCTCCTAGTGGTAACTATATCTGCACCTAGTTATAACTATATCTACATCTAGTGATAACGATATCTACACCTAGTTATAACTATATATACACCTAGTGATAACTATATCTACACCATAACTATATCTACATCTAGTGATAACTATATCTACACCTAGTTATAACTATATATACACCTAGTGATAACTATATCTACACCATAACTATATCTACACCATAACTATATCTACACCTAGTTATAACTATATCTACATCTAGTGATAACAAATATCTACACCTAGTTATAACTATATATACACCTAGTGATAACTATATCTACACCATAACTATATCTACACCATAACTATATCTACACCTAGTTATAACTATATCTACATCTAGTGATACCGATATCTACACCTAGTTATAACCATATCTACACATAGTGGTAACTATATCTACACCATAACTATATCTACACCATAACTATATCTACACCTAATGGTAACTATATCTACACCTAGTTATAACTATATCTACACCTAATGGTAACTATATCTACACCTAGTGATACCGATATCTACACCTAGTTATAACTATATCTACACCTAGTGATAACTATATCTACACCTAGTTATAACTATATCTACACCTAGTTATAACTATATCTACACCTAGTTATAACTATATCTACACCTAGTGGATAACTATATCTACACCTAATGGTAACTATATATACACCTAGTGATAACTATATCTACACCATAACTATATCTACATCATAACTATATCTACACCATAACTATATCTACACCTAGTGATAACTATATCTACACCATAACTATATCTACACCTAATGGTAACTATATCTACACCATAACTACATCTACACCATAACTATATCTACACCATAACTATATCTACACCATAACTACATCTACACCATAACTATATCTACACCATAACTATATCTACACCATAACTATATCTACACCTAGTGATAACTATATCTACACCTAATGGTAACTATATCTACACCATAACTACATCTACACCATAACTATATCTACACCATAACTATATCTACACCATAACTATATCTACACCATAACTATATCTACACCTAGTGATAACTATATCTACACCTAATGGTAACTATATCTACACCATAACTACATCTACACCATAACTATATCTACACCATAAATATATCTACACCATAACTATATCTACACCTAGTGATAAATATATCTACACCTAATGGTAACTATATCTACACCATACTACATCTACACCATAACTATATCTACACCATAACTATATCTACACCATAACTATATCTACACCTAGTGATAACTATATCTACACCTAATGGTAACTATATCTACACCATAACTACATCTACACCATAACTATATCTACACCATAAATATATCTACACCATAACTATATCTACACCTAGTGATAAATATATCTACACCTAATGGTAACTATATCTACACCATAACTATATCTACACCATAACTATATCTACACCTAGTGATAACTATATCTACACCTAATGGTAACTATATCTACACCATAACTACATCTACACCATAACTATATCTACACCATAACTATATCTACACCATAACTACATCTACACCATAACTATATCTACACCATAACTATATCTACACCATGCAGTTCCCACCACAGTCAGGACAGCTGAAACCCGCCCAATCTTCCATCGTCGACTAAAAACACAGTTCCTCAATCAATCCCCCCCCCCAAAAAAACGACTATGTCTATACTACTACCTACTACTATACTACTATGTCATAATAGTACTATCTACTATGTACTACTATCTATGCCTTTACTACTACCTACTATGTGAATGTGTTTATACTACTATGCACTCAGAGTGAAGCACTCATGTTCGACACTGCTAGATGAACAACAACACGTTGTTCACAATTTGTAGGTCACTTTGGATAAAAGCGTGAGCTAAATGACTAAATGTAAACGTAAAATGCAATGTTTAGGTCAGTGTAGCTCGCAGCAAGGACGAGTTGACAGACTATTATTGCCACACAGACTGCTGATGATAATAATGCATCATGCGTTTTCACAAGAGGTCACAGCCACTCCTCCATCTTGAGATATACGAGATGTCGAGGAAATGGCAGCAACGCCGACAGGCTCATATTCACACCAGCGACGATATGGATAACAATCCCCAGGGGGGCGGCCAGCGTTCCGTCACACACCCCTTGAGCGCGAACGTGAGTCACCGGACACGCACAAACACACACACACACACGCACGCACGCACGCACGCACGCACGCACGCACGCACGCACGCACGCACGCACGCACGCACGCACGCACGCACGCACGCACACACACACACACACACACACACACACACACACACACACACACACACACACACACACACACACACACACACACACACACACACACACACACACACACACACACACACACACACACACACACACACACACACACACACACACACACACACACACACACACACACAACACACACCACTTTGTCATCTGTCACCCCGTCACCATTGTGCATCATCAGCGACCGACAGGCCGAGTAAGTGACAGGTCGTTAGCATGGCCCTCTCTAATTGGCCCGAAGGCCTGGTGATGGGAGGGGGTGTGTATGTGTGTGTATGTGTGTGTGGGGGGGGGGGGGGGGGGGGGGGGGGGGGTAGGCGGTTGGGGGTCTCATGCCTCGTTAGGGGGAGATGAGATGAGATGTGAGTGGTGTTCCAGGACATTACTTACACGAGGGGAGCGAGACATGGACCATTACTGCTCCTCATGCAACCTTCCGTTCACATGTACGGCGCCGGGATGGGGTGGATCCTGTGCCCCCTGTCTGTGTATTTGATTGAGTAGCGATGGGCTGTTATACATAGATATGTGAGAATGAAAGCAAGGGACTATTCATTTAGCCCAGCGGTTCTCAAACTAGGGGTCGCAGCCCAAAGTGGGGGTCATGGGTAGGTGACAGTGGGGTCACGCACTGTACTCATCAGACAACAGTACATACAACATCATATCAAACAGTACATACAACAGTAGATAGTAATAGCATACATTAATGACAGACAACAGTATATACACCCAGGCAGCTATGGCTGCGGAGATCAGGCTTTTCCCGAAGTGAGTCTTTCTGTACCTCAGTGTTCTGTACCTCAGTGTTCTGTACCTCAGTGTTCTGTACCTCAGTGTTCTGTACCTCAGTGTTCCTCAGTGTTCTGTACCTCAGTGTTCTGTACCCCAGTGTTCTGTACCTCAGTGTTCTGTACCTCAGTGTTCCTCAGTGTTATGTACCTCAGTGTTCTGTACCGCAGTGTTCTGTACCCCAGTGTTCTGTACCCCAGTGTTCTGTACCTCAGTGTTCTGTACCCCAGTGTTCTGTACCTCAGTGTTCTGTACCCCCAGTGTTCTGTACCCCAGTGTTCTGTACCTCATTGTTCTGTACCTCAGTGTTCTGTACCTCAGTGTTCTAGTGTTCTGTACCTCAGTGTTCTGTACCTCAGTGTTCTGTATCTCAGTGTTCTGTACCTCAGTGTTCTGTACCCTCAGTGTTCTGTACCTCAGTGTTCTGTACATCAGTGTTCTGTACCTCAGTGTTCTAGTGTTCTGTACCTCAGTGTTCTGTACCTCAGTGTTCTAGTGTTCTGTACCTCAGTGTTCTGTACCTCAGTGTTCCTCAGTGTTCTGTACCTCAGTGTTCTGTACCCCAGTGTTCTGTACCTCAGTGTTCTGTACCTCAGTGTTCCTCAGTGTTCTGTACCTCAGTGTTCTGTACCCCAGTGTTCTGTACCTCATTGTTCTGTACCCCAGTGTTCTGTACCTCATTGTTCTGTACCCCAGTGTTCTGTTCCTCAGTGTTCTGTACCTCAGTGTTCTGTACCCCAGTGTTCCTCAGTGTTCTGTACCTCAGTGTTCTGTACCCCAGTGTTCCTCAGTGTTCTGTACCTCAGTGTTCTGTACCCCAGTGTTCTGTACCTCAGTGTTCTGTACCTCAGTGCTCTGTACCCCAGTGTTCCTCAGTGTTCTGTACCTCAGTGTTCTGTACCCCAGTGGTCTGTACCCCAGTGTTCTGTACCTCAGTGTTCTGTACCTCAGTGTTCTGTACCCCAGTGTTCTGTTCCTCAGTGTTCTGTACCCCAGTGTTCTGTACCTCAGTGTTCTGTACCCCAGTGGTCTGTACCTCAGTGTTCTGTACCCCCAGTGGTCTGTACCCCAGTGTTCTGTACCTCAGTGTTCTGTACCTCAGTGTTCTGTACCTCAGTGTTCTGTACCTCAGTGTTCTGTACCTCAGTGTCCTGTACCTCAGTGTTCTGTACCCCAGTGTTCTGTACCCCAGTGGTCTGTACCCCAGTGGTCTGTACCCCAGTGTTCTGTACCTCAGTGTTCTGTACCCCAGTGGTCTGTACCCCAGTGGTCTGTACCTGCACGCGGAGGGCAGTGCGGTGAGGTAGTGATTGAGTGGGTGTGTGTTGTCCTGTTCTATTGATGTCGCAATGTGCGAGGTTGGGTGTGGGGGAGACGGCGAGATTGTCTTCGGTGGCTCCGCCTCCGTCCAGTGTCACTCTGAGGTATCTGAAGGAACCCTGACCTCTGACCTCTCTGAGGGCATACATAATGGTGTGTAGGGGGACTACTGTATAGGAGGGATACGCTAAAAGACTCAAGAATAAAGAGCTACTTCTATGTCTATATGCACTTTGTTCTATATCCCCTGTACCAGTAACTATTAGGGTGTAACGATGCATCGATTAATAGAAATGCATCGATTCTAATGTGTTCGATTCGATGCATCGATTTGAATATGTTAGAATCGATTATAATCTAAATTAATCTAAATTAAAATATTTTTTTATATGTTTTTTTTGTGTGTGTATTGTTTTTATTGACCTATAGTCCATTCATGCTGAGTGAATCAGTTCCCCAGCCACATTTGTGTATTCAAAATTTTTTGGGGAATTAACTGATCGAAAATGGATAGAAAATTATTCGAATCGAATCTAATCGAATCGTGGTCAAATGAAGAGATTTCATGATGCATTGAATCGTTGCCTGAAGAATCGTAATCGAATCGAATCGTTGTGAGGTTGAATCGTTACACCCCCAGTAACTATATATCACTTGTCCCAGTAACTATATATCACTTGTATCACTAGTATATCACTTACCAGTACCAGTAACAGTATATACAGTATATCATTTATATCCAGTAACTATATCACCAGTAACTCTGGGTGTAGTACTTGAGAGCTTTTTTGACGTCATGTGCACAAACAATGATGGAGGGGGACGGCTAGGCTAATGGCCATTTCTCTGTGGTGTAATTAACAAGCTGCAGGTCACGCACTCAATCTCTTCTCTCTCTCACCTCTCTCTTTCTCTCCGTCTGCCTCGCCTCTACTCACTCTCTCTTTCTCTCTTTCAAATCATCTCTCCCCATCTCTCTTCTCAATCTCTCCATCTCTCTCTATCTCTCTGTCTCTCACACTCTTTCAAATCATCTCTCCCCATCTCTCTTCTCAATCTCTCCATCTCTCTCTATCTCTCTCTCTCACACTCTTTCAAATCATCTCTCCCCATATTCATTCTCAATTTCTCCATTCCTCTCTCTCTCTCTCTCTCTCTCTCTCTCTCTCTCTCTCTCTCTCTCTCTCTCTCTTTCTCTCTCTTTATTTCTCTCCCTCCCCATCTCCCAACCCTTATCTTTCTGTCTCTCAACCCTCCTACAACACCCCCCATCTCTCTCTGTATATATCCATCTTCCAACCCTTATCAAACTGTATGTTTCTCGACCCCTCTCCCTCTCTCACCCCCACCCGAATCCTCACACCTCATCGTTCCCTCAGGTTATACTCAGCCGCCAGCCCCCCCCTCACCCCGCCTCTCTCCATTGTTTATCAGCCTCCCCTCGATAATCGGACGGAGTAATTTCTCATTTGTAACAATATCAAAAACCAATTACAAGCACTGTGAGTAAAAACCGCTGAACAATATCCACCATCAATCACCGGCACAGAGGGAGGGAGGCAAAATAGAGGGAGCTGAGACATTTCATCTCTCTCTCTCTCTCTCTCTCTCTCTCTCTCTCTCTCTCTCTCTCTCTCTCTCTCTCTCTCTCTCTCTCTCTCTCTCTCTCTCTCTCTCTCTCTCTCTCTCTCTTATTTTGGAGAGGTTTTACTTTTCTTTTTTCTGATGTTTGTATTTCCATGCAGCGTCTTGGCCCTTGTGTGTTTGTCGCTGGGTTTTCACTGTGAAAAGGGCAACAAGGCCTGCTTCCCATGGATTACAAGGTTATGTATCACAGACTCTAAATGCCAGTGAGCTACTCGTGAGTCCAGGGCTTTCTTTGTTTGTTTTTGTTTTGTTTTGTTGAAAACAAAAAACAACCTTTTTCCTTTGAAATTAGTTTTCATTACTTGCTGATTACCTGGGAGTCGACTTCCTAAGCAGAGCTTGTTTTGGGGCAAAGATAACCACACTGTAGTGTGGTAGTGAAAGGCTTAACCTTATCTAGTCGTGGTTGTGAACGGGTTAACCGTTTGGCATGTGGCAGTGAAAGGGTTAACCTTCTGTCCTCAGGTCGCTACAGGTTCATTTTAACCAGACACACACACGCTTCACAAACAGCTTTTTCCCCACAGCAGTCCGAACACTGAACACCCCTGGCCCGCCCCCCCTTTGCACAGACGGGCAAGCATCCGTCACTGACTGACACTGTTACATGTGACTGTCCTGTATGTATTTATGTATTTATATGTATTTATTGTGGGGATCGGGAGGTGGGAGGGGGGCGTTTGACGTCTGATGTTTCATGTTGATGTAACCAGTGCTTAACAAACTGTACCGCAAACAATTACCACAAACCATCGTTGTGTGGTATTAAACCATCTCGTATCTTGTATCTTGTTGTTGCGGTGAAAGGGTTAACCCTTTTGGTAGTCTCGTAGTGAAAGGGTTAAACATGTGCATTGTGCCTTTTCTGCAGTTCAGCTGTGACAAGAACCCTCCCTCTTGAAACGAGCCATTCAGTACCGCAGCCACAATCGGCTCAGTTAATAACGTGCATGTATGTGCGTGTGAAGAAATCTTGATAAACTGCGTCTGTACAAGATGGCAATTTGCGGGTAAAATCTTCTCTTTTCTACCTAAAAGTTTAACCCAAAATATGTTTCTGATGACAACATTTTTTAACAGTAAGATTGCTATGCTTTTGCTGGATCTTGAGTCCTATTGAACCTGCGGCAACGTCTAGTCTGAAAGCTGGATCTGAATTGTGTTCGGTGTTACAGGCTCGCTCGCACACACCACTGCCAGATGTACGATAATTATCGCATTTGTACAATAAAAGCGCCTTTCTCGTTACAGGCACAGAAACAGCCCATTGAGAATAGGACTGAAACAGAGGGGTATATAGGCTGCGCATCATCTAAGTTAATGCACAAAAAAACGTAAAGGGGACATGAAAGACCTTAATTAACTTGTTGAAAAGGACTAAAATATGTCCCCTTTGTTGTGATGCAACATGGTCTGCTGTGTGTGGACACTGAGGGCTAGATCCACAAAGAATGGATTGCACGGTGCTAGTTGCACCCTTACAATTCATTATAAATTGAAAATGGGGGACCCTGATGTAAACAAGACGAAAGTCTTTCTCTGGTCTGCATCCCCTTAACTATTGTGTGTATTGAGCCGTACTGTATTCTATACCCATTCTGCAATCTGTTAATACAATTTTCAATCAATCAAATTTCATTGAGTTTACACCATGGGTCCCCCATTTTCAATGTATAATGAATTGTAAGTAGGGTGCAACTAGCACTGTGCAATCCATTCGTTGTGGATCTAGCCCTGAGACCTTCCTGAGGCATCATTTTCTAATTGCTATTGACTTGTCCCCCCCCCCCCCCCCACACCCCCTTGCACGCTGCCCTGCTGAATCAAGACTCAACGCCATATTATGAATATGAAATATATTTCTGACGTGGAGAGATTGATCGGCTTTTCAAGAAAGCCAGCCTACGGCTTATATCGATGTACGGACTAAAGTTCCTCACATTATCCTTAACCCTTCGTTTGCTCACAGAATGGTGTCATTCCAAATTATGCTACAGTATATACTTAATTAAAGAAATAATAATAATAGGGATGCTAATAATAATTCATCAATCAATATTTGAAATCCACAGATGATTCCACATAGCCACCTGGTTCATATTCATGTCTATTGTTTTATAGTGGGTAGGATTTAATATATTTTATATATATATATATATATATATATATATATATATATATATATATATATAATATATATATATATATATACAACTTCCTTGAATCTGTAGAAAGTGTTTGTTTGTTTTTTTGCAGACTAGACTAAATCTAATTTGAATGATTCATTTTCTAGCACTTCTTTGGTATTGAACAACACACACCAAATTTAAAATGTATTGTTAATTAATAATTTCCTTGGCTACCTGGCTACACCAAACCCAAGAGTAAAACATCTTTACTAACAGGGCAGTACATTTAGTAACCAGTGTTCCTGGTTCCAAAAAGCACAGCTTCTTAATGATGAATAAAAAAGCTATGTTGTTGCTTGCATCCCCCTTATGACATACAATCCAGCAGTAACCGTGAACAGCTTGTTTAGGCTGGTTAACCTGAAGACTTCAAACCCTGGCAAAGCGGCATCGAGTACCTTCATGTGATATTTCCCCCAGCGCCTAAATAACAATCAGACAAATCCATACAAAGATTGGTAGGCAACACCCATTTCCATAATATAGCCCATTTAAAAGGTGAATATCTAATTTAATTGCATCCAAACTCTCCATATACTGAATAGAGTCATATCACAGTACACACTTCAGTACACATTCCAATACACACTTCATAGAGCCATTATGTTCTCTTCAGCTAATATACACTGTAAAAAATAAATGTTTTTTTCACTGGAAATTCACTGTATTATCTTACAGATTACTTTTGTTTTTCTACTTTAAGTGTAAATGCCATAGAAATACAGTAAATTACCTTTTATCAAAATATTAACCATTAAATAAAGGTTGTAATCTGTAAATGTATTTGATTTTACTGTAATTTGACAGTAAGTATTTGGCAACCATTGGTGCCAGACATGTACCGTTTTCTTTCAGCTTTTTTCTTACAGTGTAGGTCTCAACAGATAACACCTGTGTGAAGGCCCTATTGGCCCAAGGCGATATTATTGAGTGATCTTTATTACGCCTCACCATGAAAGAGAGCATCAGATGAATCTATCTCTCTATCTCCCATGTCTAGCCCACGGTCCGCTATATTGACAGCCTATTTCCACTCTCAAGTGCAACATACATTCATCCACACACAGTAGAAATCCCCCCATCCTTGATGATTTCACTTGACTAAAGGTGTGTGTGTGTGTGTGTGTGTGTGTGTGTGTGTGTGTGTGTGTGTGTGTGTGTGTGTGTGTGTGTGTGTGTGTGTGTGTGTGTGTGTGTGTGTGTGCGTGCGTGCGTGCGTGCGTGCGTGCGTGAGTGTGAGTGTGAGTGTGAGTGTGTGTGTGTGTGTGTGTGTGTGTGTGTGTGTGTGTGTGTGTGTGTGGTGTGTGTGTGTGTGTGTGTGTGTGTGTGTGTGTGTGTGTGTAACCTTGAATGAGTGCTCCTGTTAGAGTCTACAAGGTATTCTTGTTAACCAGAGAGGAGATCCGGTACAAGAATAATGTTCGTTGGTTGACTTTTTTGATTACATTGGATGCCATTTTGTCACAGGAAAGATTTGCCTCTAGGATGGAGCCCAGGTAGGTAATTTCATCTTTCCTTGTGACAATATTGTCACCCACTGTAACAGAGAAGCCGTTGGCCTTGCTCCCAAAAATAAATCACATTGCATGTATCGCAGCATCGAACCTGGATGGGCCTCACATCATTCGTTATGAACAACCGAAAGTAAACAGTGAATCTACTTACACTTGAAAGGTGCATAGGGTGTAAATTGATTGTTTCGGTTGCAGAAATTGTGGGATAATGATCCCCCCCCCCTCACGGATCCTCTCCCATCCCGGAGACAGACATATCACACCTTCAGCCCCATCCAGCCCCCCAACCCATGTTCTCCCCCCCCCCTCCTCTTCCTGACCCTTCTCTCTTGACTATAAAGAGCCACGTCTGACTGAAGTCTGGAGCTCTCCTGGCGACACGTCAGGCCGGTGTCTCCGTCGAGTCGTCCACCTATAACTCTGATAATAAACCTGTGTTTACCAAGTCTATATTGACTATATACATTCATTGATCGGTTCATTTCCTCCACACAGAGTATGTCAGTGAAATCATATATTTTAAGTATAAATCCACTTCCTGAAAGTAACCATGCTAAGCATACTCAATAAAACCCACAAGACAGGGGACATCCGGCGCTTAAAAAACTACTGAAGGGGTACCCAAAAAAGTGCCTATAGTCAACTATCATAAAGTTAAGAATGCTGAACCTCCATACTGCAGGGCTTTTCAGACACAGTCTACTGCTATGGGTGTTTGCTCATGCATCAATTGTTCAATGGAGGTGCAATTGATTGCTCCTACATCCATATTTGGCTTTCAATTATGCTTAGTTGGGAGTGATGAGAAACGGAGTGATGAGAAACGGGAGCCCCACGTCAAAAACAGACCAGTAGGAACCACAGTTTACAACGACCAGGACACACACCCCACCGGCTTCCCACCCGCTAACACTGACAATTGTGTTAGTAGGGACGACTGACCAAGCCGGAGGTACCGCTGACAGCTGGATTCTATCCCAGAGTCTCTGCGGTGGTAGGCGATTGCATTCTCCACTGCGCTACCCAGCCGCACCTAGTAGAGCATGGTAGCCGGGTAGTTGCCGGGTATTAACAATACTCAACCAGTAGGGGGGCGCTCGGGCTACACCAGGTTACTTTTCGTCTCTCCCGACTTTCTCTGCTGATGGAGTGTCGATAGAATGCCACCCTGGCATTATCTCTCCATCTCTCTCTCTCTCTCTCTCTCTCTCTCTCATCTCTCTCTCTCTCTCTCTCTCTCATCTCTCTCTCTCTCTCTCTCTCTCTCCTCTCTCTCTCTCTCTCTCCTCTCTCTCTCTCCTCTCTCTCTCTCTCTCTCTCTCTCTATCTCTCTCTCTCTCACACACACACAGCACAGAGAGTGCAGGGCATGTAGATGCAGTGATAGACATTAGTAGCAGCTATATCCTGTCTGCAGTCATTCCTGTTTGATGAGAATTGATGGAGGTTTATGACCAACTTTATCAGACCAGGCAAGGGCACCTATGAATTGTAATATCCATCTCTCTCTCTCTCTCTCTCTCTCTCTCTCTCTCTCTCTCTCTCTCTCTCTCTCTCTCTCTCTCTCTCTCATCTCTCTCTCTCTCTCTCTCTCTCTCTCTCTCTCTCTCTCTCTCTCTCTCTATCTCTCTCTCTCTCTCTCTCTCTCTCTCTCTCTCTCTCTCTCTCTCTCTCTCTGTTTGGAGGCGGAGCGAATTTGCGGGTGTGAGACTGCGGTACGAGTGAGTTTCTAATTTTTCTATTTATATAATGTGTTTCAAGTTGTGAATTAGACTGTACTTTATTTGACTGGTTGTGTGCAGTTGGTGGTTTGGTAGCGGTGTGCGGAGTCAGTGTTCACTTGGTCAGCTGTCCGCTGCCAGTGACATGGCTTTCAGGAAACGTGGCTTTAAAGTCTCACCGTCGTTTCCTTGCTCAGTTGAAGACTGTAGTCTTGCTGTTGCAAAGGAGGTGGGAGCTCCAAGTGTTAAGTCTGCGGCGAGGATGAACGCGGCGTCGTTATCTTTGTAGACGATGTGGTTAAAGCAAATACTGTTATTATCAATGGTCTAGTTATAAATGACACGTTTGTGTCAGTGACACCGCTCACAATGCCATCGAAGAAGGTGACGTTGGCGAACGTTCCACCATTGATAAGTGATGAGCTTATCCTGAGAGAACTTGCCAGATATGGAAAAATGGTATCTCCAATAAAAAAGATGTCATCAGGTTGCAAAGCGCGCCTGCATTGCAACATGTGGTTTCACATAGACGGCATACGTTCATAATAATGAACAAACACGAGGAGGAGCTGGATTTAATTTTAAAGTGGTAGTAGACGGGTTTGATTGTCATATTGCAACAACGCAGAATATGAAATGTTTTGGCTGTGGTAAAGAAATAACAGGAATAATATGAAGTTTAAAGGAGATGGACGGTTTTCTGATCAAGAAATATACAGGCTGGGAAAACTTTTCAAAAGGTTAGGCTGGACCTCAAAAAAGAAGATGTGTAGAGGACTCAGAATACTTTTGTTTTTTGGTTACATTGTTCACATGGGTGGTTTACTCTTTATTTCTAATGAGCAGTAGTTTTAGAGTGGCCACATTAAATTTGAATGGAGCAAGGGACATAAGGAAAAGAGCTATTTTATATGAACTAAGCTCTAGGACAGGCTGGTTCATGTGTGTTTTTTCTTGTTTTGTTTAATACAAGGTTTGAAATTGGATGTGTTTTTGTTTTTATTGGAATGTCAATTTATACGTTTATGTAACCTGACTCCATTTGATCAAAGACTATTTAAAACATGGACTCTGTTTAAATGGAGGAGAACGGAACCCACAAGTTCACTGTTCTGGCTACTGGAGGAGCTGTTAATCTATGGGGTCCGTTTGGACATGCAGAAGAAAGCAGAATTGGTCTCACCCAGCGTTTAGTTTCAGCTGGGATAGTAAAGCTGAAACAAATAGTGGATGCAGTGGGCCAGGATTTCGTAACACAGAGGAAGTGTCCTCTCTGATGGTCTGAGGTCGGTCGCCAAACCAGGAATGTCCTCTCTGATGGGTCTGAGGTCGGTCGCCAAACCAGGAACTTTTTGAATGCGTGGACTGAAAGAATGAGTAATCAGGAGTGGGATATTACATTATCTACACAAAACTATCTAAGTGGAACGGACATTCCTGATGCAGGAGATTTTTTTCCTGAACTGAGTCCTCAAATAGACCAAACTGGATGATGGGACCTTTGTTGGATTATAAAAATGTTGGATCTACAGACTTGTACATGTTGAGTGGGAAGGATATGTATAAATACTGTGTCCATGCTCTAAACAAGGAAATGCTGAAAACAGACATTGTGTGGAGAGATAAACTGAATGTGCAGGAGGACTATAAACCAGTATGGAGGGTGTTTTATGAAGCACCACTAAACAAGAGGTCAGGAGACTTGCAGTGGCAAATACTGAAGGGAGCAAGTGGCAGTCAATAGCTTTGTCTCCAGGTTAAATCCGACAGTGCCTAACAACTGTCCTTTTGGTCAGGAACCAGAGTCTGTTTTCAACTGTTTTTTTGGAGCGTTGGTGCTTCAATTGATTGTTGATGAGAAGGTCCGTTTTAACCCCTTGTTTCTGTGACGATTTAAATAGCATGTGTGAATATGTTAATTGGAAAATGAAAAAAATTCCTTTTATTTATTGAAATAAAGGTTCTTAAAAATCAAATCTCTATATCCTGTCTGCAGTCATTCCTGTTTGATGAGAATTGATGGAGGTTTATGACCAACTTTATCAAACCAGGCAAGGGCACCTATGAATTGTAATATCCATCTCTCTCTCTATCTCTCTCTCTCTCTCTCTCTCTCTCTCTCTCTCTCTCCTCTCTCTCTCTCTCTCTCTCTCTCTCATCTTCTCTCTCTCTCTCTCTCTCTCTCCTGAACAGGCAAAGAGGGATTATGCTGATAAATTCAACAAAGGCAGGATGACTGACTCAGGCAGAGGACACATTGTATATGTGTGTCTGTGTCTCTGTGTGTATATCTGTATGTCCGTGTGTGTTCGTGTGTGTGTGTGTGTGTGTGTGTGTGTGTGTGTGTGTGTGTGTGTGTGTGTGTGTGTGTGTGTGTGTGTGTGTGTGTGTGTGTGTGTGTGTGTGTGTGTGTGTGTGTGTGTGTGTGTGTGTGTGTGTGCGCGTGCATCCGCTCGTGTAACACATTCATGTACACACACATGCCATCTATTTAAGTACTTGCTCCGAGAGTGCATATATGTGTATTTTTACACATGTGTGGTTTCTGTGTGTACAGCGCACATTATTTGGCACTTGCTTATGTCAGCATGTGTGTGTCTGTGAGCGTTAGTGTATATCTGTGTATGTGTGTGTCTGTGAGCGTTTGTGTATATCTGTGTGTGTGTGTGTCTGTGAGTGTTAGTGTATATCTGTATGTGTGTGTCTGTGAGTGTTTGTGTATATCTGTGTATGTGTGTGTCTGTGAGCGTTAGTGTATATCTGTGTATGTGGTGTGTCTGTGAGTGTTAGTGTATATCTGTGTATGTGTGTGTCTGTGAGCGTTAGTGTATATCTGTGTATGTGTGTGTCTGTGAGTGTTAGTGTATATCTGTGTATGTGTGTGTCTGTGAGTGTTTGTGTATATCTGTGTATGTGTGTGTCTGTGAGTGTTTGTGTATATCTGTGTATGTGTGTGTCTGTGAGTGTTTGTGTATATCTGTATATGTGTGTGTGTCTGTGAGTGTTTGTGTATATCTGTGTATGTGTGTGTCTGTGAGCGTTAGTGTATATCTGTGTATGTGTGTGTCTGTGAGTGTTAGTGTATATCTGTGTATGTGTGTGTCTGTGAGTGTTTGTGATATCTGTGTATGTGTGTGTCTGTGAGTGTTTGTGTATATCTGTGTATGTGTGTGTCTGTGAGCGTTAGTGTATATCTGTGTATGTGTGTGTCTGTGAGTGTTAGTGTATATCTGTGTATGTGTGTGTCTGTGAGCGTTAGTGTATATCTGTGTATGTGTTCGTCTGTGAGCGTTAGTGTATATCTGTGTATGTGTGTGTCTGTGAGCGTTAGTGTATATCTGTGTATATCTGTGTCTGTGTGTGTCTGTGAGCGTTAGTGTATATCTGTGTATATCTGTGTCTGTGTGTGTCTGTGAGCGTTAGTGTATATCTGTGTATATCTGTGTCTGTGTGTGTCTGTGAGCGTTAGTGTATATCTGTGTATGTGTGTGTCTGTGAGTGTTTGTGTATATCTGTGTATATCTGTGTGCATCACTTTTACAAGAATTGTCATGTTGGGAGAGAGTCCCAGAGTCAACTGGACACTTCAACTGGAGGACAGCCGGTATTACAGCAGGCAGAGAGAGGAGAGGAGAGGAGAGAAGTAGGGATGCCCCGATCGGCCAGCCATCGGTATCGGCCGATATTCAGTAAAAATATGAGATTGGGGAATTCCGATAATGCTTTCTAGTCGCCCGATTGCGAAAACCGATCGATGACGCGAAAAACATGAGCCAATTCCCAGCGGAGTTGGTGTCATTGTCGCACGGTGTGGAACTATTACAAAGTGTCTGAGACCACCAACCCCGGAGCTGTGAGCTGGATTCGCCTGTTCGAATCCAGCTCACAGCTCCGGGGTTGTCACCAGCTTGGCTGGCCGTCTGCACTAATACAATTGGCTGTATTAGAGGGTGGGACGAAGCTGGCGGGGTGGGTCCGGGTCGTTGTAAACAGCGACTCCTACAGTTCGGTCGGGGCGCCTGCTAAGCGCGGATAGGACTTGAGGGGGATAGTGTGGTCCTCCCACACGCTACGCCCTCTCAGGGAGGATCCGCGCTGCCAGGTGAAAAGAAGCGGTGATTGGCTGGACGTGTGTCGGAGGAAGCACGTGGTAGCCTCCACTCTCCCAGATGATCTGACTGTGGGGGGTAAGTGCGCAGCGACCAGGAAGGGACTGGGAATTGGCATACGACTAACATTGGGATGGGAGAAAATCGGAGGAAAATGGAGAAAAAAAAAAAAAAAAAAAAAAAAAAAAAAAGTGTCTGAGACAGATGCAACAAATGCCATCTGCAATGTATGCCAGGATAAAATACTTTGTGGGGGAAGCAATGTAAAAAAGTTTCAACACAACAAATTTAATAAGACACTTGAAGTCCCATCACCCAGAGGAGCATGGAGAGAGAGAGAGTTAAGCTTACCGCGGAGTAAAACGAAAAAAGGCAGATTAAGAACCAAAACTAAACCACTTTAGCGAGCACCTGTGCATATCACCGTGATAGTCAGAAGGCTAAGGCGAAAAGTCATGAAATTCATACGGCTGGACGAGACGGACTGCTCTCTCACATTGAGCGAGCCCCGCTACACTCGCCCAGCTCGCTGAAGAGACAACAATCAGTCCGTGAAGACCCGCCCTACTCTTGCCTCTGATTCGCAGACTGTGGGTGGGGAAATGTGATTGGACCAAAGCAGAGTAGACAGACACACACACACAGACAGTGGAGTAGTCAACATGCAAAGACGATGCTTGCATTAGAGATAGCGGAGAATTTTGACTCATTGCGTTGCGTTGTGGCGATGTCTCGCAGATAATACAGATAGTTACATATGAAAAGTATAATTTCCTCAGTTTCCAGAGACAGTTGTGGTTCGGATCTGGACCGGAGTCCGGAAGTTGAGAAGGCCTGTGTTAGACCTACAGTATAATACTGCCAGCTGCTATAACAAAACCAAAAAAGATCGGATTCGGCAGTGTATCGGTCGATATGGCTCATAGACGATCGGCATCGGTGGCAAAAAACGTGATTGGGGCACACACACACACACACACACACACACACACACACACACACACACACACACACACACACACACACACACACACACACGCACACACGCACACACACACACACACACACACACACACACACACACACACACACACACACACACACACATGCACGCATGCACACACACTATCTTAGTGTTTACATAGACATGCATGTTTATAGTGTGTGTCTACACTCTACAGTGTGTGTGTGTGTTTCTGCACCATAATAAAGCAGACAATTAGTCACGTTAAATGAGCACATAGCAGAATGCATGTGTGTGTGTGTGTGTGTGTGTGTGTGTGTGTGTGTGTGTGTGTGTGTGTGTGTGTGTGTGCGTGTGTGTGTGTGTGTGTGTGCGTGTGTGTGTGTGTGTGTGTGTGTGTGTGTGTGTGTGTGTGTGTGTGTGTGTGTGTGTGTGTGTGTGTGTGTGTGTGTGTGTGTGTGTGTGTGTGTGTGTGCGTGTGTGTGTGTGTGTGTGTGTGTGTGTGTGTGTGTGTGTGTGTATATCCATACTTAAAAATTAACAGAAGTGTACTACTGGATGAGCAGCTGTGTTGCCTTATGCTGCCGTGTGTCATTTGCACCATCTGTGTGTTTCACGTTGTATGATTACTGACACACCCATGTGCGTTGCAGGCGTGTTGTGGACGTGCTATTTCCAATCACACAGCGGCGGCTCACGTGTTCACGGGGAGCTACACCCATTTTCCAAATTCATAATGTGTTATTCCTATGATCTAAGACGCGTCCTTTGTCATCAGGTATCATGTCTGAAGCTGAGGGTCATCAAGGAGAAACCGCCTATTCTCAGTCCTTGCCCCACAATGGTGGAACGAACTGCCCACCACAGTTAGGACAGCAGCCGAAACGCGTCCAATATTTCGCCGTCGACTAAAGACGCACTTCTTCAACCATTATCTGAAATGAAACATTTATTTTTTTAAAGAAATTCTAACCTTACTGTCATGCACTTGTACTAATAAACTAACCTACACTGTAGCACTCAACACTTTTTTTTAGATTTATCTTTTTTTATTGGAAGAATTAGTACATATTTATACATTTCAGTTATCAAAATTATACAACTTCCATTTCCCTTCCCCATTCCTATCCCCTAATCCCACCCATCCCACCCCAGTGAGGGCGACGACAAACATACATGAAAAAAAAAAGAAAAAAAAGAAAAAGAAAAAAAGAGATAAAAATAAAAATAAAAAATAGACATTTAAATAATTAAACAAAAGTACAGATGTGGCAGACAAAGCTACGCAAAAGAAAAATGAAGTAAAATTAAAATAAAACAAAGATAAAACAGAGATATTTTTTATATATACATACCGTAATAATAATATATAATATAAGTGTTACTCTCCATTTTAGTAGCGTAATTTCCAGATGGTAAAACAAATAAAATGGAAAGTAAATTTAACACCCTTAGCAGACCACCACAATGCCATCTCCCTAGCCATGCGTGGGCTAGCAGTGTCATGAAGGTAGATAGGGGGTGGAGGGGGGTCATGGGGTCCCAAGATTAGATGGAGTCATATGGGTTTTGAAATGGGATAGGAAGGGCTGCCATGTTTTGTGGAAGATATCCGTGTGGCCTTGTGTAGTAAATCTGATTTTCTCTATATGTATAAGAGACATGACATCCCTCATCCAGTGTAAGTGTGAAGGGGGAGTGGCTGCCTTTCCAGTTGAATAGGATGAGGGCGTCTGGCAATGAGTGAGGCAAAAGCCATGGCATTGGATTGCCCAATAGATATTGCAGCGTTTTCCGGTGTCAAGCCAAAATAGTGCAATAAGAGGGCATGGGTCAATGTTCATAAAAAATATGTCTGAATAAGATTTAAAAATGGAAGTCCAGAAAGGGGCCAGTACTGGACAATGCCAGAACATATGAATAAGTGAGCCAGGGGCTTGGTGACACCGGTCGCATGTGGGATCCATGCCAGGATTTATCTTCAGCCAGTCTAGGTCTTTGACCAATATAGACGGTGGAGGAGCTTGAACTGTATCAGTGAATGGCGGGCACATATTGAAGAAGTGTGTATTCGGGCAAGAGCGTTTTCCCATTCTTTGTCTGTAAATTGATGATTTAGATCGGACTCCCAGTTTTGTCTTATAGCCAATACTGAGGAGGGTAGGGATAGGGATATGATGTTATATAGTTTAGATATTGAGCCTTTGATTACAACCTTCACCTCCAAGATGCGATCGATCAAAGTTTTTGGGGGTGTATGGGGGAACTGGTCAAATTTGCTCTTAACAAAATCACGTATCTGTAGATATCTGAAAAAATTTGTTTTTGGTAAGTTAAACTTTAGGGACAGTTGTGTGAAAGACATAAAAGAACTGTCTTGGTACAAATCATAAATGTTCAGAATGCCCTTCTTAAACCAGTTGCTGAAGGTTTCATCCACCATAGAGGGAGGGAAAAGGAAGTTTTTGTGGACAGGTGACGACTGTGACATGGCGTGGAGACCAAAGTGTTTTCTAAACTGGGACCAGATCCGGAGGGAGTGTTGTACTAAGAGGTTGTTGGTATACTTGGGCGGTTGTGACTGGGAGCGAGGAGCAGACTAAGGATTGCAAAGATGTTCTAGAACAAGATGCCCTTTCCATGTCCACCCATGCCGGTACCCACTGACAGAGTCCGTAGTGGGAGTGACTCCAGTAGAGAATGCTGTGAATATTTGCAGCCCAATAGTAGACCAAAGAAATTGGGTAGTGCGAAGCCTCCCTGTGATTTAGGCTTCTGGAGGGCCATTTTATTTATTCGGGGACTGGGCGTTTGTTCCAAATAAAATCTGATATTGCCTTGTCGAGGGCTTAAAAAAATTACTTTGGAATAAAGGTTGGAATATTTTGAAATAAGTACAGAAATTTCGGTAATGTGTTCATTTTCACAGTGTTCACATCTGCCAACAAGTGATAAAGGAAGTGATGAACCATCTGATAAAATCCTGCTTGGTGCGCTCCAGTAGAGGGGTGAAGTGGACTCTATGAGATTAGAATGTTTATGTGTTATCGTTATGCCAAGGTAACGGAAGCTGATTGGGGAAAGCTTGAAGGGAACCTAGAGGGGGGGATATTTCTAGCTAAGGAATTTATGGGGAAGAGTTCACTCCTTGTTTAAGTTTAATTTATAGCCAGAAAAAACACCAAACTCGTGTAGTATGTGAAGGACACGTGGAAGTGTGGCCGCTGGATCCGCGATATACAACAGGACATCGTCCGCATATAGCGAGATTCTTTGTTCCTGTCCATTTCTAATGATGCCTTGGACATGGCGGTCCTTGCAAAAGGAAATAGCTAGTGGCTCGATCGCTAGTGCAAATAGTAGCGGAGAGAGAGGGCAAACCCTGTCTTGTACCGCATTGTAGGGGGAAATATTCCGAAGTCACATCATTTGTTCGAACTGATGCCACTGGAGAGGAGTATAAAAGTTTGACCCAGGACACAAATTTCTCGCCGAAACCGAGTATAGAATAAATAGTCCCATTCAACCCGGTCAAAGGCCTTCTCTGCCGTCTCTAGCGCAACAACGACCTCTGCAACGGGAGACTCGGTGGATGATGTAAATTATATCATAAGGCGCCGCAGGTTGAAAAAAGCCATTCTATCCTTTCACAAAGCCAGACTGGTCTGGATGGATAATACTTGGTATAACGGATTCCAGTCGTCGAGCGAGTACCTTTGCCAAAATCTTTGCTTCATTGTTAAGGAGAGAAATAGGACGATATGAGCCACAGTCTTTCGGGTCCTTATCTTTTTTAAAAGCAGGGATATTGAGGCTTGATAGAGAGTCGGAGGAAGCGAGCAGGATTGAAAAGATTCCTCAAACATTGAAGCCATAATGGGACATAACTGGGTGGAATATTTTTTTAAGAATTCCACTGGGAACCCGTCTGGGCCTGGGCTTTTCCCACTCTGCATCATAGTTAAAGCCTGTTGGATTTCATCAGCGCTAATGGGCTCTTCCAAAAGAGTCATTGAATCATTGTCTATGACTGGTATATCCAAATTTTGCGAAGAAACTATTCATGAGAGAGGGGTCTTTGGGGGAATCAGAGGTATATAGTGAAGAATAAAATGTTTTGAATTGACCATTTATTTCCAATGGGTCCGTATAGATCTCTCCAGTGGCAGAGTTAATTTGCGTGATCAAGTTCTGAGCGGTGCAGTGTTTTAGCTGTAGTGCCAGCACTTTACTAGGTTTATTCACCAAATTCAAAAAAGGACTGGCGTGATTTGAGTAGAAGCTGCTCAGCATGACTGGTGGAAAGGAGGTTAAATTCCGTCTGTAGGGTCACTCTTTTCATTATAAAGTGAAGGTGTCGGAGAGACTGCGTATGAATAATCCAATTTAAATAATTTGGTCTGAAAGTTCAGTGCGTCTGCTGTTGTGCAGTTTATTACGTCGAGCACAATTAGAAATAATTTCTCCACGGAGAAAAGCTTTAAGAGCTTCCCAAATGATGGACATAGGCATGCAGGGTAGAATTTACCTCAATAAAAAATTTGATCTTAGTGGACAGGAACGATGAAAATGAGTCCTCAGATAGCAATAGTGGATTAAGTCTCCACAGCCTGAATGATGGACATTTGTCCGGGAAGGCTAGCTCTAAGATTATTGCTGCATGGTCTGAAATAACAATGCTATCGTAAGAGCAGGAACGCACTTGAGATAGAAATGTGTTGTCAATAAACAAATAATCAATTCGAGAATATGTATGATGAACTGGTGAAAAGAAAGAGTACTGTTTGGCGGTGGGATGAAGGAAGCGCCAGACATCTGAAATATAGTATTGCTTCAGGAAGG